>NC_090932.1:1691083613-1691389191 GCF_040938575.1 Ambystoma mexicanum | reverse complement strand
AATTCTGGTGGCCCACGATGGCAAAAGATGTCAGGAACTATGTCGCCTCATGTCCTGTATGTGCCCAGAATAAGTACGCATATTGCAAACCCCAGGGTCTTCTACAGCTGGAAACCCCTCCAGAAGGTCCATGGCAACACATCTCCCTGATTTCATTGTAGAATTACCGGTTTCTAACGGGTACTCAGCCATCATGGTCACGGTCGATTCATTCAGCAAATTGGCTCATTTCTCACCCTTAAAAGGGTTACCCACAGCAGGCATTACTGCAGAGGTGTTTTTGAGAGACGTGGTCAGATTACACGGACTACCCCAGGCCATAGTATCAGATCGCGGCTCACAATTCACATCAAAATTTTGGACTGTTCTATGCAAATCTTTAGTAATAAAAAGATCCCTTTCATCTGGGTTTCATCCAGAAAGCAATGGACACACTGAACATCTCAATGCCACTTTAGAAAAGTACATCAGGTGTTTTTGTAATCAAGAACAGAGTGATTGATATCAGCTTCTGCCCATGGCAGAATTTTCTTACAACAACACCAGACATTCTTCTACAGGCATGAGTCCCTTCTCATGCACCTATGGATTCCATCCCAGACACATACCTCTGTTTGGTCAGCATTCTTTTAATGAACCCTCCGTTGATCTGCTCATGAATACTCTGCAAGACCTTCACAGGAAGACATGAGCCAACCTTGAGATGGCACTTCATAAGAGCAAAAGGTGGGTGGATCTCAAGAGACAACCCAACCCTGAATGGGAAATTGGTACCAAAGTATGGTTGTCAACCAAATACCTACCCAGGTGGATACACCGAGGCAAGGCAAGTTCTTTCCCTGTTACATTGGACCCTTCCGGATTACTGCTAAAATTAATCCGGTAGCCTTTTGCTTGGCTCTGCCAGCCAAACTAGAAAGAATCCATCCGGTGTTTCATACCTCATTACTGAAAGAATACACAGAGGACTTACACAAAATAAAAATAAAAATAAAAAAGACAATTGGATTCCAGCAGAAAGAAAGAACCAAGCAATACAAAGTCTCAAGACTCCTTGATTCCAGGTACAAAAATGGCACCTTGCAGTATCTGGTACTATGGAAGGGGTACCCAATGTCTGAGAGCTTTTGGGAACCTATTGGACATATATCAGCACCTCGTCTCATTCAGAAGTTCCATCGACTGCACCTGGGAAAACCAGGAGGGTGTCTACTGAGAAGAGGTCACACTGTCACATATCACCCATGGAAAGTATGGAGGAGATGGAAGAAGGACTGATTTATTCCATGCAACGCATAGCACGTTCTAGTCTTCCTGTATTAGCCGCCTTAAAGACCAGCAGATGAGAAGCACCTGTGCGTTGCAACTTCCTTACTTTGTACCCGCGAGTAAGTTTGCTTACGCTCCCTCTTGTGTTCCCTCCCCGGTTTCTGCTTACCTTGTTTGTCGTTTGGTAGTGGGCTTTGCTTCTCATTCGAACGGCTCTTTCCTTGTGTTCCATTATTTCTGTGTGTTTACCGCACGCCAGCTGGACCTCTAACCAGACAACAAGTATCCGCCTACTACGACAACAACCAGTGCATTCCGGTACTTGTAGGCAATACTACTCTCGCCTTAACTCTTACTGGATTTCTCTACGGACTGCATCAGCTACCATCCATATCCAGATCTACCAGGGTTTTTTCATCCAGTTTTTTCCCTGGTTTGGGTTGGGCTCCCTGGAGTCCCCGCTGCCGGACACATAGCCTCTTTGGCAAAGTGGACTCTAGGCGAGCCCGTCCTTCTCTCTTCAAATCCAAGAGCAAGATCGAAACCAAGTCCACAAGAGACACCTGGAGAGAAAAGAATAAGGAAAGTTCTACAGACGAATCTACTGTATCTCCAACAGATTCATCAGGTGAGGAGTGGGCTAGTGGGGCTAGTTGTATAGACACTGTAATTGATCAACCTGTCAAACCTGAGAGTCCATGCCAGGCCACCAATAGTCTTGTCTTACCAACTGTTTCGTTTTTGTCATACCATGATGCCCTTCATGTGCTATCTCCAAAATTGTACATCTCACACTTGTGGGTGGAAACAGTTTGTGACCTCTCATTACAAATTTGTCATTCATATGAATTTCATCATACACTTGTCTGAACGCTTCTGGTAAATACCCTTTCCTGGCTGCACTACTCTTGGCTCCCTCACAAATGCATTTTTTCAATTTGCATAAAACCTCATCTGATTCCATTGCCTTTTACCACTCATCTTCAGATACCACTTCTTGAGTCACGTTAAGTAATTCTTCATCATCATTATCACATTCATCAGAGTCTACATAATTTGTTAACCTAGATAAACAATCTGTGCACTTATTTTTAACTCCTGGAACATATTTAACATCCCAATTGTATTCCTGCAAATTTGTGACCCATTTCCTAATCCTGGCCGACACTTTATCTAAACCTTTGATTGTTAAAATTTCTTTTAGCGGTTTGTGTTCTGTCCACACCACAAATTTGGTGCCCCACAAAAAGGATCTAAATTTTTCAATGGACCATTTTATAGCTAGTAACTCCTTTTCTATTGTAGAATAATTGCATGCTGCCGGTTTGAGTACTCTGGAAGCAAAACAAATGGGATGTTCACTTCCCCCTTCAACCTGTGATAATACTGCACCTAAACCTTGATTGCTTGCATCCATGGTGAGAATGCTACCTTTATTGGGATTGAAAGACTTCAAATTGGGTGCAGCATTGAGATCCTTCTTGATCTTTTTGAATTCCAACTCACATTCTTCATCCCATACAAAATTTACATTCTTTTTTGCTAACTTCCTCATATTGAAACTCTTCCTAGCTAAGTCTGGAATAATTTGGCATAATATACTGCCATTCCTAAAAATGATATGACTTTATCTTTTGTGTCTGGACTGGGAAAACCTATGATAGTATTAACCAAATCTTGTTTGGGCTTTATGCCTATCCCAGAAACTTCATGTCCCAAATACTGTATCTGTGATCTGTTGAATTTGTATTTTTCCTTACTGAACGTAAGACCAGCTTCTAGAAAAATATTTAACACTTTGTACATTCTATCATCATGTTCCTTTCTGTCTTTCCCATAAACTAAAACATCATCCTGAAAACATAGGACACCTTCCGTATGATGGAATAAATTGTACATTATACGTCTAAATACTGCAGTTGCAGAAATGAACCAAAAGGGCATTCTCCTACATTGAAACAGACCTTCACTTGTAATAAAAGCTGCTACATTCTTTGACTTAGGGTGCAACACAATTTGATGATACGCAGACTTGAGGTCAAGCGTGCTCATGACCTTTGGATCCCTAATTGAACCCAACATATCTGCTATATTTGGCAAAGGATGTCTATCAGGAACTATGCATTTATTTACTGACCTAAGATCAATACAAAGCCTAAGTTTCCCATTAGGTTTATGGACTACAACCACAGGCGACACCCATTCAAAAGATTCAACTCTCTCAATAACACCTGGCTCTACCATCTTTTCCATTTCCTCTTTTACAGAACTCCTGATAGCCATTGGCACTGGTCTTACTTTATGTACAACAGGAACAGCATTACATTCATTCTTATTTCATGTCTAATGTTTCTTAAACTTCCCAGTTCTTCCTTGAAAATTGGATGATGTTCAAGATGTTCAAATTGTACCTTTTGATCTATAGCATACACCATTTCATCTGCATTGGGGTCTAGTCTTATTTTTTAATCTCCTTTGATGAGACCAGCTCAACAAAGGATGAAGACCCCTTTTTGACACATATACTTTTTCCTTTGCTGTTCTATCTTTAAATTTCATGGTTGACCAAAACCAGCCTTCTAATTTAATTTGTTTACCCCCATAGGCAACCAGCTTTACATCAATATCTGTTAATGCAATACTATCTTTGAAATGTCTATCAAATATTATTCTTGATAACAATGTATACTTGGCACGAGAGTCAATGACCATCTTAACAACTGAATTGCAAATATGTATGTCAGCAATAGGTTTTTCTAAATCTGCATCAACAATATTCCACTAGATTGATGTCTGAATTCTGAATCATAAAGGTTCATTCTTCACAATCATCACAGAACTCATCAACACATTCAATATGTACTACTTTGGTTTTGCAACAATTTGTAAAGCGTCCTTTCCTATTACTTCTTTTGCACATTTCTTTTAACGCTGGACACTTATCACTGCTAGCAATATGATATATGCTACCACATCTAAAACATTTCCTCTTATGATTGTTCACATCCCTTTTTTCATCTCTTTCCTTGAATTGTGGCCCTTTTATTTTCTTTCATATGCTTGATCTTTCTGGTTTCTTTCTAGTAGTTTTACTGTTGACTTCTTGTGTATTCAGTACTTCTGGAACATTAGTCATATTTAGTTTATCAGTTTCTTCTCTTTTTCCAGTTCCTTTACACATCTGTTTGTATGTTCCACTTCCTTTGCAATACTGAGAACTTCATCCAATGAAGGATTGTCTTTTGCCCATAAGGCATCTCTTACTTTACTGTCCTTAAATTCCATGGAGGCGCTCTTCCAAATTTGATCTAAAATCGCATGTAGTGGCTAAACCACGTAGTGCAGTGATGAATTGTTCTACTGTTTCTCCATTTTCTTGTTTTCACTTCCCGAAATGGTATCTTTCAAGAATGACACTAATGGACTTTTCATAATGTAGATCTCAAGCATTTTTATACACTTGTCACAGTCCGTCAACCCCACAGACTCCTGATCAGATAGTGCAGGCAGGTTCTCAAACTGTTCCTGATCACAGTTTCCCAAACAATTAATACGTAGAAGGCTCTTGCTCCCACTGGAGAAATTGAGCCAATGTGCTGCTAACACATAATGATCAAAACACTTCTTCCACTGTTTCCATGGTACAGGAGGTTCACCTTTGGTGTCTAAAAAGTAATTAGGAGGCGGTATGCCTTGCATGACTGGCAGAAGTTGCTGACAACAATTGTTTAAATGAGGTTTGAGAAAAATCTGTATGTAGTATATTTGTTTATATTATGTGAGATGCGTGGTCCTTCTTGATCCTTTATATTCTTGCAATGAAATGTTGCCTCTATTAGTGGAACAGATGTGATGTTCCCAATATATTTGCTTTTTCTCTTTCTTGTAATTTTGTTATGTGGCTGACTGTAATGATATAATTGATAATATGATGGTGATGGAAGTGTAACAATTGTTGCAATAGTGTTTTTGTTTCTTTATTAATTGCTCCGTACAATTTGGAAGCCCAATCACCTTTAAAAACAACTAGCAACACGTTGCTCAAGGTTGAATGTTCCTTTGTTCAGCAATAATGTATTTATTTCCTTATTAATTGCTCCGTACAATTTGGAAGTCCAATCACCTTTAAAAATAACTAGCAACACTTTGCTCAAAGTTAGATGTTCCTTAATATGGCACAATCTTACATCCACTCATGTTCCAAATTAGTTCTATTATCCCACTTTGAATATAGATAAAAATTCTCACCGGATTGTACTGCTGAGCAAGAGTTGGTCTATTGAAGACAGGTATATATCCAAGTAAACGTCCTTGGCCTTTTTTTTTTTAAAGTGGCACTTGTGATTGCAGACTCCTGGCCTTCATGAATTATGTTCTGTACTTGATCCTCCACACAGGTAGTGTGATAGTTTCTGCTCTTCAGTCTTTTGACTTCACAATCTGCTCAATTGTGGTTTTCCTGGAGTTCAATTTATTCCAATTGGTGACCAATGTTACTTGGCTTACAGGTAGTGGTAAATCCAGTGTGAATGAACAGCTACTCGGTGGGTTTGCTGTTCTAAACCAAATAACATTCCATCCTCATCGCCACTGAAGTATTGGCTCACACAGTATTGTAGATAATTTAGTTCATTTAAGATCCATAGATAAATCCACCGGCTTCACCACAGCTAACAGTTCCTCTCTCAGTTCACTCAGATCAGCATCTTTTCTCCTGGGTTCCACATTCTATATTCCCTCTTCTATGACATCACTGTCCCACAATCCCACAATTATATGTAAAGGTGTTAACTAAATGCATGTTCATGTACTAAGATATTACAGGGACTTCTTGGCAATGTCCTGAGTGTGAGGAAGGATGGAGAGAGTGGGGTCGAAGATGACTCCAAGGTTTCTGGCTTCAGAAGAAAGAGCAGGGGGGGAGCCCATGGTGGAAATCCAAGAGTGAAGGGAAGAAAGAGGGTGAAGGGGTCCCGATGGGAAGGATCTCAGTTTTACAGGTGTTGAGGCAGAGCTCGTTGGAGGTGCACCAGGCAGAATGGCAGATAGGCAGTCAGGGATGATGGAAGGTGCAAGGGGGTCAGCAGGAAGTCTGAGAACAAGTTGAGTGTCACCTGCATAACACTGGAAGTTGGGGTAAAAGAGGAGATGAGGCGTGCCAGCAGAGCAAGGTAGATGTTACAGAGCAAAGAGCCAAGGGGAGAGGATAGAACCTTGGGGGACATCACAGGCGGAGAAGGAAGTAGGAGGGGAGAAGGTGCCCAGGATGACTTGGGGAATCCATCAGTTAGGAAGGATGTCAGCCAGTCCAGTGCCCGATCAAAGATACCAAAAGTATTGTGGAGTGTTTGTATGAGGATGGAATGGTTGACCATCTCAAAAGCAGAGGAGAGATTAAGTAGGATGAGGACAGCTGGGGGGTTAGAGTCCAGAGATGCAAGCAATTCTTCAAAGATGTTTAGAAGAGCAGTTTTCATGCCTCTGGATGCTCAGAATCCAGATTGATGGTCGTGGTGACCGGCAACAGGTTTGGTGTGTGAGTTGAGTTGGGATAAGGCCCACTTCTTCAGCAGCTTCCCAGGAAGGGGGTGGTGGAAGTAGGGCAGAAGTTGGCAGAACAGGTAGGGTCTGCTGAAGGTTTTTTTTCAGGAGGGGGCGTAAAAGGGAGTGTTTGAGGGGGGACGGAAAAGATCCAGTGACAAAAGAGTGATAGCAGAAACCAATGAGTGAGGGTACAAGAGAGCGAATGCTGTCCTTGATGGTTCTTGTGGGATGTTTTTACCCATGCAGCCAAGCCCTACCATAAAACTGTGCAGTACTGGCATTGAAAACATCATGATGGCCACAACTCCCCAGAGAGTGCACAGGGAAAACATGAAGAATAGGCTGCCACCCATTTTTGCCTATGTTGTGAGCAAAGGAGGGCACTGCCTAAAACCACCATTGGGCTACACACACAGTAGCCTGAAACCATTGGGAATGGCAATGCTGATTGCCAAAAGCAACCCAGAATTGTGGGGAATTAATTTTATTAATGTCAAAAGGGATGCAATACTGGTGCTCACCACTATCAGAAAGCCGGCGTTTTAAAAACACCAGATTTTTGTGTAAAACTGAACAAATGAACCCAAACCAGGCGAAGGAAAGACTTGCTAAGAGGTGGATACAATGTAAAACTATATACTGAAATGACTTGAAGGAAGTAATTATTTAATGTATATATAAAAAATAGCTGGGGATGTCGGCAGCTTAAGTGAATTTGGGGATAAAGCCACTAAAATCGAAATGTTTAGAATAAAAGATTGACCTACTTGTGAGTGTCACATAGGTTGCAATTGTTTAAATGTCATAGTTTTGAACTTAGAATCAGTGGTCTAGCTGCATGTGTAAACATTGTAAGTTTGGGTTGAATGTAGAAAAATGGGAACTAAAGTGACATTTAGCTGAATTCTGCCTGACAACTATCCCCGACAGGAGTTGAACTGGCTCAGCAACTCTTCCCAGGCCTGGCTGCATCCTGCTACCCCTGCCAAAAGGAGATGACACCTCTCTGATTGAATTAGGGGAGTGGCACCTGGGGACTACAGGAAACTGAACAAAGCCCTGTCCTGGACTCAGGCAAATGTTATATTGGGGGGGCGTAAAGTGGCTTCCTCTTGGGAGAAACTGGAAGGGGTAGTCCCTGTGAGGGCAAGGTGAGCTTGGGGGAAGTGGACAAACCAGAAACTCCACCATGTGCTTGGGGGGGGGGGGGAAACCACACCCCTTTGGGCCAGAGCATAATTTTAAAAAAAGATGGATAATTCATAGTACGGACCTGTCAGAATTATATAAGTAATATCATTATTCTTGTGATTTTTCTGTGCATGTTTTAAGAGGTGTTAGGACCCTGTGGTGCATTCTGGGGAGTTGCTAGCGGAAAATAGGGTCTTACTCCAAATGTCTGCATGTTAAAAATCTGACACATAATCAATTAATGTCCATACTCCTTGCGCACATTTGTGTAATTTTTGGTAAATGTCCGATATTGGTAAACCGACCAAAAAGCGCAAAATGTTGTCATCTGAATCCCAGCTCGCAGGAACATGGTGCTTGAACAGAGACCTGTCTTAATTCATCTGTAATATGTACATGTAATGTCAACCACTTGTGTATCTGGGAAATATGTATTTGAATCAAATATAGATTTGTGGGCAAATTGACATGGGGAGGATCCTCTGACCCATAAACAGACCTCATCATGATGACAATCAATTTCCTTCCCCCAATCATGGGAGAGGGGAGAATTGGGCCAATGACAAGTAGAGAGGGGCAGGCTCAGTTATGCCACACACACACCCACTTTCTAACACATAAAAGCAGACAGTGCAGGACAGGTAGGGACATTCACTTTCCACTTTCTTGCAGGACGCTTTGCCGGGAGACTTCAGACTTCACATCCAGAGATCCGGACTTCAAATCCATCAATGTAGCAGAAATTAACTCCAGAATTTGTAGCAGAGAGGCCTGAATCCACAAGCTGAATCCTCTTCAGCAGGCCTCAAAACCAACCAAACTATTCAACAGCCGGGCGAGTTGTTTGAATTATTTGCCAAGAACTTTTGCAAGAACCTGTAGCAGTATCCAGAAAGCAGTGCTGTATCCAGAACCAGAGAGAACCACAAACCAGACCGTTGTGAGCAGAACCGGTGCTTTACAGACCCAGAGAGCAGAGCTGACCCAGATAGCTGGGACTTCAGAACCACCCACTGGAAGTCCCGTCCAACCTGACCAGACCTTGAAGGCTTATTTCAAAAATATAGTGTGAGTACTTACTGTGCCAAAACCAATCTCTTAGTTTAAAATAATCTAATCCAAACTATTTTAGCCTATTAGAACTGCCTCCTAGAATCGTGTCATTCTGTCATCTTTAAAACTGAAAACTGTCATCTGTCATTCTGAGCTTTAAAATTTCAAATCCGAAAACCTACCTTGACTAAATCGGCCATATCTCTGGAACCGTTTGTGCTAGGAGCGAGTTTTAACTGTCATCTTAAAGCTAAGATTCTAGGATTTCCAACAAATCTAGAACCGACTTGCTACTCCTTATAGGGCCTCCGTAATTACGCTCGATGCACACGATTAAATTTGCCGCAATTTGACATTTTGCACAATTTAAGCCACGTGTAAAAATCAGCAGCTCCTTGCTTTCCTTTGCTAAAATTCATTTTAACCTGCTAGTTACTCATAGGGCATTGCTAAAGTGAGCCTGAACTAATATAAACTAGATATCACCCACCCTGAACCCCCTATAGGGAAATAAAAGCCTTTTTAGCATATTTTTCACTTAATTGCAACCACATCAAAGTATCTTGCCTGTGTTAAAACTCATACCTGTTTTCCTCTAAGCTTGCTAGGGGGGAACTGAATTATATTTGATTGCATTCATGAGAACTGTGTGTCTTCTTTCCATCTCCTTATATTGCATAAAGGGGGGGAGTGAATTGTCAAGGAAAAGTGATTACATTGTCTTTTGTTGAAGCCATATCAAGTTATTTTCTGTACTGCATTTCATTCATCATTGCGTTTCCTTGAACCACATAAAGCATTCTTTCCCACCTCATTCTTCTGTTCCTATTCATAAGTAACCAAGAACTGTGCTACTGTAGGATTACCTCTTGCTGATTACTGCTCATATTCACAAGTGTACTATCCATTATCAATTTATTTATAGAAGTGTGATATATATATATATATATTGTTTAATTTTTCAAATAAACCTTTTAAATTTGCAAAACAAGCCTACTTCTTGGCTCAGTGGGGTCAAGGGGGATTCTAAGAGAGGGGTGTTATACAAGGGTTCATCATCCAGATTATAACTTGCCATAAAAATACATAAATAAGGGCTTCCCTTGGGCATCCCAGACAAGGCACTGACTTAGTGGGATTGCTTGATTGGAGTCACTTACTTTCTGGATGAGCAAGGGGAAAACTGTTAAGAAGACACCTTCATGGAGCGGACAACTCTGGTAACTTCTTCAGGTGTGATGGGGGAGATGGAGGAGAGGGTCGAAGGCGGAGGGAGAGGGGCCAAGGATGGCAAGGGGGTTTCGGAAGGGTTGGGAGGGTGAGTGACAAGGGAGTTCAGGATGTCCTGAGTTTTGGTGGCGAAGTGACAGGTAAGTGAGTTGAAGAGGGCCTGGGAGGGAGACGGGGAGGAGGAGAGTGCAGAAAGGTTGGCTAGTTCCCTGCAAATCTTGAAAAGTCTAGCCATGTTGTTGGATGCACTAGAAACCCATGCCTGTATGTGGGCTCCTTTCTTGGCATGGATGGATAGTCTGTATTGCCTTTGGAGCAGACGACAGGACAGTTTGTCAGAGGATGAGCCTGAGATTTGCCACTTCTCTACCGCCATTCTGCACTTTCATTTCAGGGCTGCAAGAGCGGAGCCATACCAGTTACGCTTAGAGGTAGGTTTCAGGGAGATTCTCATAACTGGGGCAAGGCTGTTAAGAGTATTGGTGATGGCCAGGTGGAGTTTGCTGAGAGCAGAATCAGTGGAAGAATCTGAGATAGAGGGGCAAGGGGGGATGAAGGCAGAGGCGAAGGCAGCAGCTGACAATTGCTTCATTGGGTGGATGTTGGTGAATGAGGTTGGCAGGGTGCAGAGATCTGGTTTTGTTTAGCTTGGTTCACCAGAGAGTGTGTGGCTAGGGTGTGAGGTCATCACTTGGAATTTTACTTGCAATGTTTATAATTAATCCACATTCTATGTACTGAGTAAGATAGTTGGGGCCAGCTCGCCCCCGGGCCTGGTGGATGATTTACCTTGCATACCTGAATTCATTTAATAACCATTTCCTAATCAATAAACAACTTAAGAAAATACTGGTGGCTCTTGAACATAATATATAGAAGTGAACTTTACATTGGCGACGAGGATCATGATAAAGATTCTACGTGGGAAGAAGCTGCCAGCTGTTGAAGGTGTCTGTGTACACAGGGAGGAGCAGCAGCAAAGTGTGACAGCTTTGAAAAGAGAAGCCTGCTTCATTTGGAGTGGTTTGGAGCAGCAGCCGAAAGAAGAACGGTAAAATGAACTGTCCAGCAACAAGAGGGACGGTGTGTTAAAAAAACACAGACATCCACCAGCCCCGGGGTCCCTCTCCCACTGGCCTTAAGGTGAGTGCACCATATATGACTTTTGCAGGGGGAGGCTGAGAAGAGTGACGAGAACGGCAGCACATAGAAGTGTTTAATCGCAGCAGCACAGTACAGTTGGCTTGAGTGGTTTGAGTAAAAGACACTTTGGCAGGGTAATATTGTTCATAACACGGGGCAGAAGTGATGGAATAAGAGCCTGCTTTTGGCGAGTATAGTGGAGGGGACGCATCTCGATAATGAAACGGGACTGTAAAATATTGCGCGGGTGAATTAGTGAAGCAATGGAGTGTTTTTACAGACACGTTCGACATTGGTTTATTATCTCTGCATATTTGGACACTGCTTTGGGTCGGAGCAAGGGGCTGCGATTGCGAGGCTCGCGTTTGCCCTCTGGGACTCTTCACACTAGGAGAGCTCCGGAACACATGTTTAGGCCGGCACATGCAGTAACAGAGCAGCATTAGGGCCATGTGAGGATGCTGTTCTGCGCGGAAGACGGCCAGGACCGGAAGAGTTTGTGCTTTTGCAACGGATGAGGCCGAGAGGTACAAGAAATTCCACGTTGGCATCAGACAGGGCACAGGAAGAAGTTTATGCCCTAGGAAGGATGTGCAATTTAAATGACTGTGATGTTCAGTCTACAAAAAAATGGCAAGAAGGACGTTTCAAGCAAAAAGATAGAGTTGAACTGCTCTATCAGAAAACCGGTGCTCTCAGTTGGCCCTAAAATAGGGCTGCACATTAGATATCGACCAATTGCCAAAAATTAATAAATGAATTGTCAGCATTAATTAAATGTATCAAAGAAATGTTTATTCACATCTCCTTTGGTAGTTCTTAGTTAGAAAGTCACTCAAATGAATATTTTGGTATCATATTCCATGAGGCTGTGCCAAAATCAGGCTAGGATTATATGTACATATGCCAATGCATTTCGGTTGTAAAAAACCTTCATCAGGGCAGTACATTCAATCAATCATCTGTTCACATATATCAATAAATTAACAGTCATATTGACGATTATCACAATAGCAATTCCAAACACATACCAGATCCAAGTGTTCCATAATGAGGATGATATGAAAAAAAGAGAGAAATTCTAAGTCAATCACTAAGCATCAAAACGCGTAAGTTGCTATCACAGCGTAAGCCAGGCAGAACTAAATAAAAAAATGATGTTGTCGTACCTATATATCCAAATGGCTCGTGTTCGTATTACCATTCAGTGGACTAGACAACAACTTATAATTTAAGTTCCTGCAAAACCACAGGAAGGTTAATCAGTAACAAGTAGTTAACAATTAAGGTCATGTATACCGGGAAGGGAGTGAAGTAAAGTCAGCCTTACCGTGCAGTAACGCTGAGTCAATGTCAGCCGCATTCGCACAGGTGCGCGCGCGAATGTCAGTCTGGGAATTTAAATGTTCCCATGGTGACCAAAACGGCGTCGTGTCAGAGCACGTACGCCTTGGGTCCCACCACCGTGGCGTCACGGGAGGCGTGACTCATCACCATGGAAACGTGATCCGTAGAACGGAGGCTTACTCATCCGGGTGTTTCAATCTTTGTAACTTAGGCGCACAACATTCTCATGTATCTGAGCGGTAAAGCGAACAGCATAATCGTGTGTGTAAGCAGCTGTCACATAGGTATGTAGCAATATATTATGAAAATACACAATAAACAAAGAAACAAATTAGCTCAATCAGTGCAATTATATCGAAATCGTTCTCGTGCTGCATAAACTGGCGATGCATACCTTGGTCAAGTAGTGAAAAAGCATGAAGTGGAACATTAGAAATGTGTAACCACATATGACATTACAAGTTAGTGAACAGAAATACAATGTAGTTCAATGTTCTGTAATCAAATGAAAACTGTCAGTAAATATCTTCGTAAAAACAGCCCACTGTATCATTGGAAATCCATCACGGCAAATTTCAAAGAAAAAATCTTAAAGGAAATAAAAAAAGGAATTACAAATAACACATATAGTTTATTTCTTCGTTGATCCCCTTAGGTGCCAGGGTCCCCAAACGATCAATCCAGTAAGTTTCACGTTGATCAAGTTTCTTTTGCAAATTTTCATATTTGTTATACCTTTGTACCACTTCTAGGATAACAAATTTAATCTGTGCCAAACTGTGGCGTTTCTCACACCAGTGTCTAGCTACCGCCGAGGTAACTGTTCGATTCCTAATACAAGATCTATGCTCATTCCAGCGTATCTTTGCTGTACGTTGTGTTTGTCCGATGTAAAAATGCCCACAGGGGCATTTGATACCATAGATGGTATTTTGGGTGTCACACGTCGCAAAATCCTTTAATTTGATCTTTTCTCCAGAATGGGGATGGTTAATGGTTGGTCCTTTCATGATGTACTGACAATTGCTGCAATTGAGGAACGGGAATGTGCCAATATGGTCTGTGAGTTTCTTCTTGCGTGGAGGTTTGGTGTTCACCAACTTGTCTTTCAGATTCTGACTACGTTGATATGCGAAGGTTGGGAATTCCCTGAACAGATGCTCTATTCTTTGATCACAAGTTATTGTGTTCCAGTTTTTCTTGATTATTTGTTTAATTCGATTGCTTTGTCTGGAAAATTTAGATACAAAGACTAGAGGGGGTGCTGCTTTGTTTTTTGTTTGAGGTTTCAATAATTCCTTTCTGTCTTGTGCCGCTGAAAGATGTTTCAACAAGATGCTCAAGTTGGCACCAGATTCTGAGAGGATTGCAGAACCAGTGACCGTACATGATAAGTACTTTGGTGTCAAAGAATGTTTTCTCATGATGTGGATTATAGTCTGCTTGAGGAGGAGCTTTGGGCGGCGACGCAGTCGGAAGGAGCATCAGAGTCCTGCAGGAATTAGATCCAGATGTACTGTTATTTGTCCGTGACATGCAATATGAAGTCACGTGAGGCCGTTTGAGTGAGAGGTGAGGTTTTGCCTGCCGTGGCCTTCATTAGTGCAGTTATTAGAGTAGTCTAATGTGCATGTTTACCTTGATGTGTGTCATTGTCACGCATTCCACTCCCTCTGGGGATCCTATACCTTATCCTCGTGCCCCGAACATCCCTCGCCCTCTTGCCCAGTTCCGGGACTCACAGGTTCTCTCTTCGCCCCAGTTGCCACGGCGCCGACTGCCACAAAGCTTGGGTCGGCATAATCTTTGCCCGCGGAAACGCCTACCCCCTTGGCATCTTCCGTGGCGGCTGCTAGACGGACTTCTTCCGCGTAACATTATCGCCGCCTTCCGCTCACGTTTTTCTGGACTACGCTCACGTGATGCGCTCGCGGGTCATGTGACCGGGAGGAAATAACAGCGCCAGTATTTAAACGGCTCTGTTGCGGTGCCTCGGTGCTTCACAGCTGTTTCTTCGGATTCCTGTATGGCGCTACATACCTTTTGTTTCACCCTGTTTTGGATCTTGACCTCGGATTTGTATCACGGACTGGCAATGGATAACCCTTGGCTTAGGTACTTGCTTTTTGGATCATTGTTACGACCACGGACTGCTTCACGGACTCCTACTACGTTCTGCCCTTCATGAGCGGATTCTGGCATCAGGTGGGCCTGGCACTTGCAACCTTGCTGGGATACTTACATACTGGAAGAACAGCCTTGCTGAGTCTCGGAACCTCCCCCATAGGTACAACCGCCACTCCACAGACACCTTTTGGTAAGACCGTTCCACTTACTTGTTGAATGGTTGTTGATTCTGTTTTGGCTTGACACTTAACCGGTGTTTCCTTTACAGTGGTTCGGGGTTCCACAAGTACCGCAGTTCCGGAAAGAACATCTCCCACCTGTGGCCTCAAAGGCAGCACAGAGAGTGACTTTGATTCTCTCTGTGCGGCACTTGTGGACAGAGGACTCTTCGGCTACACAACAGTCAAGACACAACAGTCATGTAGTGTGTGCTGACATACGAAGATCCGTTATTTCCAAATGCAATGAGGTTAGTTGTATGCTCGCGTTCATATGTTTTTGTTTCTGACATTATTTCATTGCATTGAGAAGAATCCCGATTTAGGGAGCCCCTCTATGGGTTAGGGGTGTGGGAGGAGAATGTAATCCACATTTAGTTGTGATAGGAGATGTAAATGAGTTATGAGTTATCTGTTTTTCTGGTGACCCATTTGCCTTCTGGGTACAAACATACGCTAATCATACTAAATGGTATTATTGGAGATCAGCAAGGCGCTGATTATATAATATGGTATTATTGGAGACCAGCATTACGCTGATTATGTAACATGGTGTTTCTGGAGATCCACAAGGCGCTGATCATACAGTATGGTGTTATGGAGATCAGCAATGCACTGATTGTATAAACATGGTGTCATTGACATTGGCGGGGCTGTGCCTATCCTCTTAGGATGATGCGAAGAAATATTGACTTATCTCAGAATTTTAAGTGATGGGTGGGTTGTTTCTTCGAGTCATAGGTCAACCGGATAAGTGTACAAATTTTGTGTTTATTGAAGCTCAGGATGTTGTTTGGATTACATTCCTGAGATCTTGGGGTGAGTTTCCTGGGGCACAGGATGTGTATTTCGGATGTTTTTCACAGTCTGGTGTCATTTCTATTTGTCTTCAAGGATCTCGTTTGGCCTCGAGTGTTCAGTTGTTTTGCTGGTATAGAGTATACCAGATTTATGGTAATGATTTGGGACACAGTGTTGTGGTTAAGTTAGTTCTATAGTTAAGGTCGGTGTACCTTGCCATTTTGTAATTTGGCTGGTGTATTGGGCTTAGTGTATTGAATGAGGGTCCAACTCAATGCTGGAGTGTGATGGTCCAACTCAGTCTGGTTGGAAATAAGTGTGGGTTTTGAGTTAGGGGCCCGCGCTGTGTCATGGTTTCAAATTTTAGAAAATATCTAGTTCTAGGAATCTTTTGCGGATTATGTGTCATGAAGGAATGGCTAGTGGTGATTGTTTTGTAAGATGAAATGGGTAGGGACTGGTT
This sequence comes from Ambystoma mexicanum, assembly GCF_040938575.1. Classification (NCBI taxonomy): domain Eukaryota; kingdom Metazoa; phylum Chordata; class Amphibia; order Caudata; family Ambystomatidae; genus Ambystoma; species Ambystoma mexicanum. Next base: position 1,691,372,805 of record NC_090932.1, on the reverse strand, counting down.
CCTTTTAGTCTGGCAGCTGTTTGGCCAACAGCATTTTATTGGGCATGGTTACGTGTGTGCTGTGTTGAGGCACTGTTAGGTGGGTTGGTAGTGGGTGTTTTTTACTTAAGGTTGTAGTGATTGATGGTTCTTGTGTTTCAATGTTTAGTGTCCCTGGGAGTGTGTCATCTTTATGATTCACACTGGAAAGGGGGAAGATATGTAGAGATCTGGTTTTGTTTAGCTTGGTTCAGCAGAGAGTGTGTGGCTAGGGTGTGAGGTCATCACTTGGAATGTTACTTGCAATGTTTACAATCAATCCACATTATATGTACTGAGTGGGACATTTGGGGCCAGCTCGCCACCGGGGCTGGTGGATGCTTTACCTTGCATACCTGAATTGATTTAATAACCGTTTCCTAATCAATAAATAACTTAAGGAAATACTGCTGGCTCTTGAACATAATACATAGAAGTGAACTTTACAAAGGGCTTTGGGGGGAGCGGTCAGAGGGCCCCAGGGGCCCAGCTGGAAGGAAAGGAGAGAATGATGTGACCAGGATAGAGGGGCGACCAATGGGGAAGAGAGAGGGTGGTCATAGTGGATGAGGCCGTCCAGAGTGTGACCAGCCAAGTGGGTTGGACTGGAGGGGAGAATGAAGAGTGATAGAGAGGTGCAGAAGTCAATGAAGAGAGTGGAAGCTGTGACCAATTGGATGTTGAAATCACCAAAAAGGAGGAGATTGGAGGTGGATGAAAATGAGGTTAACAGAAATCTGCCCATTCAGAGAGGAACAGGGTGGTAGAGCCTTGGAGGCCATTAAATGGTGGCAATGGTCAGGGTGGAGGAGGGATAGAGGACCAGATTACACTCCAAGCTCTCAAAGGAAGAGTAGAGCTGGGTGGGTATGATGGAAGAAGGAACCCACTCAGGGACGATTAAGGCAACCCCACCACCAGCACTGTGAGGCCGAGGCTGGGATATGATCTTGAAGCCATCAGGGAGGAGGAAGTCCCAATCATTGACTGAGCTGGCATTGAACCATGTCTCGGTAAGAGCAAGAAGGTTGAGGTCAATGTCTTCAAGAAGGTGGCAGATGTTGGCATAGTGTTTGTTGGCTGAGCAGGCATTAAGAGTCACCAGGTGGTGGAGGTCTCTGCTTTTGAAGGTTTTCTGAGGTGGCGTCACACTCACCTGTGTCTCTGCAGGATCGATGGATGAGCCTTCTTTAACCCTGAGTTCTCACTTCCCCTGTTTCACCCGGAGGAACACCTGTCAAATATAAGATACTCAGACCTGGGTTCACTTGATTCCCCTGTGCCCCTTCCCGTCTCTCTACTATGTGCTGTGATGTCCCCTAAGGGCTTACCTTGGTTTTTAGTGGGGTGGTCACTCCACCCCGCATTCGCAGGGGTGTGATTATATTGGAGATTCACAGCCCTACACTCGTAGGGATGATACCAATGTCTGTTTGCCGAGTTCTGATGCCACACGCTGTTATATGCCTTCACAGCGAGGCAGAGTGTTCAATGTGCTAGTTTCTTGACTAGGAAGAAAGTCCTTTCCACAAGGCGAACGTTGCACGGTGGATTTTGAGAGTCCGGTATTGTCCGAATTGTCTTCATTTTGCCAAAGGTATCTTGGGTGAGTAGCGCAGCGTGTAGAACTCAGACCCACCGGTAGGTATGCACGGCGTTATAGGTTTGAGCGCACCTAGTAATGTCTCTCCTTTCCCTTGCAGGCGGGAGTGGATTATGGAGTGCTTGCGCCACGAGTCTGGGTTCAGCTCTACTGGAGAGCCTCGGAGGTCCGGTAAGTATGCACAGAGGCTTCGGTAAGTATGCAGAGCGTTACTGAAGCGAGTGCAGTAAGTAATGTCTCTCCTTTCTTTTGCAGGAATTTCGGTAAGTATGCATAGCGTTACTGTCGCGAGCACAGTAAGTAATGTCTCTCCTTTCTTTTGCAGGAATTTGGGCACTCGGACTACGAACCTGGATTCCAGCATAGCGGGAAGATTCGGTGAGCATGCGCAGCATTACTGGAGCGAGCGCACTAATGAAAGTTCTTCTTTGTGCTTACAGGTGCCGGTGTAGGTTTCACCTCATGTCCAGGGAAAGCTGCGGCATGGAGAAAGCATGGAGGTTGATCCGGAGCAGGTAAGCAGAAGCAGGATGATCTGGAGCAGGTGAGCAGAAGAAGGTTGATTCGGAGCAGGTAAGCAGAAGCAGGATGATCCGGAGCAGGTAAGCAGAAGCAGGATGATCCAGAGCAGGGAAGCAGGAGCACGGTGAGTGTGTTGCTGATGCATTTTACAGAAAGCAAAACGAAGCACTGGAAGAATCTAGGGTGTGGATTATATAGCCAGCCACACCCAAACACTAGAGAGCTCATGGACTTTCATGCACTTCCTGTTTGGCAACAGGAAGTAGTAACAAGGAAGTTACTACAAACACCAGGAAGGAATTAAAAGAAGGTATCTGCTATGGGTTTTTTGTGTGCCTATGCCAGGCATGCCAGGCCTCCACCCAGCTTGCCCCGACTACATGCCTGGTACCCATGACAGTCTTCCCCCTCAAGATCCCTCCCAATGGTGTGAGTGTGGGTTTTGGCTTATCAGGATTGTCCCAATGGAATCTTCGCACCAATCGGGGGCATGCACGTGTGTGCTGGGTTCCCATGATCTTTCCTGGGGTCGTACCCCTTCCAGTCAATCAAGTAATACAGGGTCTTTCGTACTAGTTTGGAATCTAATATGTTCTTTACCTCATATTCTGGTGCTTCTTCACCCACTTGTGTGGGTGCGGGAGGTATGGAGGTTCGGGTTCCTGGGTGTACTGGTTTTAATAGCGACACATGAAATACGGGATGTATACGCATATGTTGAGGTAATGCCAGTCTCATGGCTGCTGGATTAATCACTGTCTCAATCGTATATGGGCCGATGTATCTAGGCTGCAATTTTTTGGGACCTTTTAAAGCAATGTGTCTAGATGCCAGCCAGACCGAGTCTCCCACTTGATAATCTGGGGCTTTTCATCGATGGCGATCAGCGTTTCTTTTTTGTGTTTCTTTGGCTTGCTGTAGGTTCTTGCTGGCCTCCCTTGCTGCTTTCATGATGCTGGCATGCAGATACTTTACCGTGGGCATCTCAATGTTTTCTGGCGGGTCGTAGACAGATGTTCTGGGGTTTCGACCATATATAGTAAAAAAAAAGGTGTTGCTTGGGTTGATGAGTGTGTTGAATTGTTGTAGGCATACTCTGCCATCCATAGTATTTCTGTCCACCTTTGACTTGTTTGGTGTAATAGACAGCGCAAATGCTGTTCCATGGTCTGGTTCGTGTGCTCCAGTTTGACCGTCCGTTTGAGGATGGTGACTAGAGGACAGACGGATTTCTACTCTTGCCAGGGCACAGCATTTCTTCCAAAAACGAGATACAAATTGGCTGCCTCTGTCAGAGACGATTACGGTGGGGAATCCGTGTAACTTGACGATTCGGTCTAGAAAAACCTGCGCCAGAGTCAGAGCTGAAGGAATACCTTTCAGAGCTATGAAATGGGCCATTTTGGAGAAGAGGTCCACTACTACGAGGATGGTATTATAACCTGAGCTGGGAGGTAAGTCAGTGACGAAGTCCATTGATACTGTGTGCCAGGGCACTGGTGGAATGGTGATTGGCTGAAGGAGGCCGGCTGGTTTTTGCCTGGATGTTTTGTATTGCGCACACACCTCACAGGTGCATATGTAGGTGGCAATATCCTCTGCCAAGTTGGCCACCAATAAGATTTGCTTACTTTCTTCATGGTTTTAGCTATACCTGGATGGGCTTCCAACAGCGAGTCATGGTAGACAGATATAATTGCTTGTTGCAGATCCTTAGTTGGAACGTAGAGACGTCTTTGGTAATATGGTAGTTTGTCTTGAATGGTGAACTGTTCTCCCTTCTTGTACCAAGCCAGTAGGTCTCTTTCAGACATTCTTTTTTTATTGCTTCCTGCAGTGTGTTTAACGGAGATGGGCCAATGCAGAAGCAGAGAATTTTATGGCTAGGTATGATCTCCACCGGGTTAGGGGCATTATAGACTTCCTCTCCTGTGCCAATGTGGAATAACGCATCCACTTTCCTGTTCTTAACTCCGGGGTGGTAGGTAATCACAAAATCATATTCCATTAAGGATAGGGCCCAATGGAGCTGTCTTGAAGACTGAGCTTTCACTGAGCATAAGTATTGCAAGTTCCGATGATCTGTTATTATTGTGATGGTGTGTTTTGATCCAAGTAAGTAATGTCGCCATTCGCACACTGCACTCTTGATTGCTAGGAGTTCTTTCTCAGAAATTACATAGTTCAATACTGCTGGGGAAAATGTTCTCGACCAAAAGGCAATGGGGTGAAAGCATCCAGGTTTTGGGATTCTGTTGGGACAATACGGCCCCCATGGCAATGCTTGACGTGTCCATTTCCACGATGTACAGTAAATCGGGCTACGGGCGTTGTAGTATTGGGGCTGAGGTGAATTTTTCCTTGAGGGCTTGGAAGGCTTCTTCCGCCGCTGGTGTCCATTAGAATTTTCAGTGTTTACGCAGCAAGGACGTAATTGGGTATACTAAATGTGAGTATCCTGGTATGAAGCGTTGATAGAAATTCGCAAAACCTAAGAAACTCTGTACTCACTTTACAGACGTGGGTGAGGACCAAGTGAGGATTGCCTCCACTTTTCTATTCTCCATCTTGATTCCCTGCGGTGTCAACTACATATTCCAGGAACTCCACCTCAGTGACGTGGAAGGAACATTTTTCAAGTTTTGCATACAGTTGGTTTTCACGCAGTTTGTGGAGTACTGCTTGCACATGGGTTACGTGTTGTTGGGAGTGGTGGAGTAAATCAGATTGCCATCGATGTAGACGACTGCGCAGACATCGAGGAGTTCCCGTAACACATTGTTCATAAAATGTTGGAACGCAGCCGGGGCATTGCAAAGCCCAAAGGGCATGACCTGGTAATCGTACAGACCATAGCGGGTACGGAACACAGTCTTCCACTCGTCCCCTTTCTTCATGCATAGCAGGTGATATCCGCCAAGTAAGTCTAGTTTTGTGAAAATCTTTGCTTGTCTCACCTGGTCTATGAGTACTGGTATCAGAGGTAATGGGTGCTTGTTCTTTATGGTGACTTGATTTAGGGGCCGGTAATCGATACACGTTCTTAAATCACCCTCTTTCTTAGGTAGAAAGAAAAGTGGGGAGGCGGCTGGTGACTTAGATGGTCTAATGAAACCGTTGGCCAGGTATTGGTCTAAGTAAGTCTGTAGATGAGTGTTTTCTTCCTCGGTTAACGCATAAATGCGGCTGCACGGTACTTGTGCCCCTGGTAGCAGATTGATCTGGCAGTCATAAACTCGATGTGGTGGTAACGTATTAGCTTGCTCCTTCGCGAACATGTCCTGGAATTCATGGTATTCCACTGGTAAGGTCCCCACCAAACCTAAACCTGCTATCTTTTTCTGTGAAGCTAACAATGGGCTTCTCTGGGTCCCTTTGTTGTCAGAGCAAGAGGCGCATTCCGTCGGAAAGACTAAGGTTCCCGCTCGCCAATCTATCCTTGGGTGGTGCATCTCTAGCCATGGTATCCCAAGAATCAGCTGGAATTGGGGTGCTGCGATAAGGTTGAATCTAATACCTTCCCTATGACCATCTTGGCAGAATAAGGTGGGAGTGGAAGTACACTGTGTTACTGGTCCCGAAAGGAGTTGTGTGCCAGCTGTCACACTTTCAACGGTGTCCTTATGGTGGAATGCCAATCCCAAGTTCTTTGCAGTGTTTACGTCCAAGTAGTTCCTGATAGCCCCACTGTCTATGAAAGCCTTGAGGGCATGCATTCGGGTGGGTTGTGAAGGTTCTACCAGAACCACAGGAATACTGAAATGTGAGATCTGAGTGCTCCATTCTTGGCTCGACAGACTGACCTCTACATCTGCCGGGCGTTGGAGTTTTCCGCTTCTTTGTCTTCCCTTGTGTTATCCCGGACCCTCATTGCCTTCCGTGGGGGTATAACCATGCAGTTCCGGAGGAAGTGACCAGATTGGCTGCAATATAAACAAAGTTTTTCCTGACGCCTCCGTTCTCTCTCTGCTTTGGTGAGTGGTCCTCTGAGGACACCCAATTGCATGGGCTCTGAGACTGTTTCGGAGGCCTGTCGATTGGACTCTTCTTTCGGTCGGACATACACTGGTGCATGTTCTGATCTGTTCGGTCGGCCTTGTGATACTGTAACCGGTGGTCTAGTTGCATAGTCAGATCGATGTATTCGCTACAATCTTCAGAAGGATTAACTACTTGTGCCAAGACATCTTTTAATTCTCGTCTCAGTCCTTGATAAAATAATGTTATTCGTTTCTCCTCTGGCCAACCTGATTCGGCTATTAAACAATTGAATGTGGCGACATACGAAATAAGATCATGACCACCCTGTCGCTCATCATCCAAGGCCTGACCACGAGTCCGATGGGCAAATAGTTTTTCCAGTTCACGTTGAACACCTGGGTAATTTCTCAGCAAGGGGTCGTCCCTATGAACTAACGGGACAGACCAGTCCACTGTGTGTCCTCCTAAATAGGGGAGGATGAAGACTACTTTAGCCTGGTCATTCAAAAAAGATTCCGGTTTGCATGTGAAGTGTAGGCGGCATTGATTCATGAACACTCCAAATTTTTTGGGATCCCCAGAGAAACATTCTGGGGGTGCTAAAGGGATATTGCCTGGAAGCAATATCTGAATGGGTGTGACTACAGGTGCCACAGTAGGCTGCCCCTGAGGGGCTCCACCTGGTAGGGGTGCTAGACCGGCTTGGGTCTGTAAGAGCTGTCTTGCCAAGTCGTCTGTTTTGTCCCTGTTGACTACCAGTTTGCACCTCGGCCCGTAGTTCGCCTAACAATAGGGAAAGCTGGTCTACCTCAGAGGTTTCCATCGCTCAGGCAGAGTTGTTGAGGACGGCTTTGTATTCTGTCACACTCACCTGTGTCTCTGCAGGAGTGATGGAAGAGCCTCCTTTGACCCAGAGTTCTCACTTCCCCTGTTTCACCTGGAGGAACACCTGTCAAATATAAGATGCACACTCAGACCTGGGTTCATCTGATTCCCCTGGCCCTTTCCCTTTTCTCTACTATGTGCTGTGATGTCCCCTAAGGGCTTACCTTGGTTTTTAGTGGGGTGTGCACTCCATCCCGCATTTGCAGGGGCACAATTCTATGGGAGATTCACAGCCCTACACTCGTAGGGAAAATGCCAATGTCTGTTTGCCGAGTTCTGATGCCACACGCTGTTATATGCCTTCACAGCGAGGCAGAGTGTTCAATGTGCTAGTTTCTTCACAAGCAAGAAAGTCCTTTCCACAAGACGAAAAACGCGCGGTGGATTTGAGAGTGCAGTATTGTCCGAATTGTCTTTATTTTGCCAAAGGTATCTTGGGTGAGTAGCGCTGCGTGGAGAACTCAGAACCGCCGGTAGTATGCGCTGCGTTATAGGTTCGAGCACACCTAGTAATGTCTCTCCTTTCCCTTGCAGGCGGGAGGATTATGGAGTGCTTGCGCCACGAGTCTGGGTTCAGCTCTACTGCAGAGCCTCGCAGGTCCGGTAAGTATGCACAGAGGGTTCGTAAGTATGCACAACGTTACTGGAGCGAGCGCAGTAAGTAATGTCTCTCCTTTCTTTTGCAGGAATTTCGGTAAGTATGCACAGCGTTACTGGAGCGAGCACAGTAAGTATTGTCTCTCCTTTCTTTTGCAGGAATTTGAGCTCTCGGACTACGAACCTGGATTCCAGTGTAGCGGGAAGATTCAGTGAGTATGCGCAGCGTTACTGGAGCGAGTGCACTAATGAAAGTACTTCTTTGTGCTTACAGGTGCCGGTGTACATTTCACCTCGTGTCCGGGGAAAGCTGCGGCGTGGTGAAAGCACGGCGGTTGATCCGGAGCAGGTAAGCAGAAGCAGGATGATCTGGAGCAGGTAAGCAGAAGCAGGATGATCCGGAGCAGGTAAGCAGAAGCAGGACGATCCAGAGCAGGCAAGGAGCACAGTGAGTGTGTTGCTGATGCAATTTAAGAATCTTGGGTGTGGCTTATATAGCCAGCCACACCCAAACACTAGAGAGCTCATGGACTTTCATGTACTTCCTGTTTGGCAACAGGAAGTGGTAACCAGGAAGTTACTACAAACACCAGGAAGTAATTAAAAGAAGGTATCTGCTATGGGTTTTTTGTGTGCCTATGCCAGGCCTGCCGAGCCTCCACCCAGCTTGTCCTGACTACATGCCTGGTACCCATGACAGGTGGTGTACAGGGGCCTGGTACACCAGTCAGAGGAGGGAGAGAGAAAGTAGCAGGGGGAGATGCAGGAGAATAAAGGAAGTTGATTAGAGATGACAGGATCCTGTCAAACAGAAGGGGGTTCGGTTGAAGACCCTGGACCAGGATGGTGACTGTGTAGTAGACATTATCGAAGCAACGTGAAGATCAGAAGCCGGCCAAGAGGACTTCCCACTTGGTTCCACCATTAATGGGAGAGAATATGGAAGGAGAGAGAGTAGAGATGAGATGGGGTGTCCATAGATCTGGAGAGGGAACAGAGAAGACAATATCAGTGAAGACCTCTTTGGAAGAAGCGCTGACATAAGTGTCTGCGATGGGAAGGCCAAGGTTTGTACTAAGGATGTCTTTCTTGTGTTTTCTTCTTCCGGACTTCATGAACGAGGCGGGCTAGGTGATAGAGTAGTGAGGCCATAGTGGTGGCAGAGGATAGTAGAGGAATGACAGAAAAATGGCTGCACAGCACAGTTCTTGCTAAACTAACCAGGTGGTCTAGTAGTCACAAAGGCACAAACTAATCCAAAAGGTACATTGAATTTAAGAAACAAGAGGTACAAATTGCAAGCAAAAAAGGTGCACAGATGTAAAGACACACACACCTAAATTCGATTTTCTGAAATAGTGGTACAATGCAGGGCAAAAAGGCACACAGATGTAAAAGGCACACACCTAAATTCGATTTTCAAAAATAGTGGTACAATGCAGAGCAGAAAATGTGCACAGATGTAAAGGCACGCACACCTAAATTCGATTTTGAAAAATAGTGGCACAATGCAGAACAAAATAGGTACACAGATTTAAGAGGCACACATACCTCAATTACATTTTCAAAAATAGTGGTACAATGCAGTGAGAGTAGAGGTAGGTTAGATGAGGGAAGGAATGCAGAGAATATAGGCAAGTAAAAGGGTCAGAAAGTTAGTTGGGGAGGCAGTGGGAGAGTTCAGCCATCACTCACTAGTAGATTCTAGGGCAGAGTAGAGGTCCATGGGTCCAAGTACATGTGGCGGCAGTATATATCTGGAGGCCGATTCATAGTGTGAAGAGGGGGGCAAGCAGGAGAAAGGACCTCTGGGCCCTCCATGGCCCGGACAGGCCCAGGACTTCTGTTCATTCATGGGACAGAATGTGGATCTTCCTGCAACATTCATGATTACTTATTGCTTATCGTCCATTGAGACAGAAATCACACGTGTGCCGAAAGGGGTCTCGTCAGCAATGAACAATGGCGACATAAAGAAGAAACAGCGAGATCCGCATGTGTGAGCAGAGTTGACAGTGGAGAGGTCATATAATTATGTGAAGGCGATGGAATAGTAAGAGGTTTTGAGAGGATAGGGAATATATGCTGTCCTTTAGACCAGAATAGGGGGAGGGGTAGTAAGAGAATTGGCAAGCCTCTACCCTTCATCTTGCCTTCTTCACTGACGTCCCCTCCAGCCCCTGCTACGAAGGAAAACATAGCTATACGAATGGATGCAGATCTTATGATATCCAATCAAAAGAAGTCCCTGGATAGATGAGGCCTCCTTCTACTGGACAGCCTTACACATTTCTTTTGATACCTAAATCCAAATTTAAATTAGATCGCTGCAACAGTGCCTATGTGGGGCTTGCTAAGAAGGCCATTCAGAATCTGCAACAACCCCAGGTGGGAGCCACCCACCTTGTCTTTCATTAGATTTGGTTAAAGACAATCATACTTAGCAACTTTTTCCATCGTCTCCCCATTAAAAAGAGAATAGTCTACACTTCACCCCAGAGCATTTGAACACATTGGTCCCAAATACCTGACCAATCGACTCAGCAATAACACGCCTCTCAGAAACGTCTGCTAGTATTGTTGAAATAGATGAAAGGAAATAAATTAGGGGTAAGGTGAGGTCTATTTGAAGCTCGCAGCTTTGGAAACGTATTCGAATCCGAACATCCTAAATTTATGAAAGATCTTAAAATTTGACTCTTTTTTCCGGCTGAACAGTGTTGTTGATGGAACCATTCTGATCAGTTTTGATCTTAATTGTTCCTAAACGTTTTATTGTTTGGATTTACTGGAATGACACTTACATTTTTCCTTTGAATGAATCCTGCTGTTTTATGCTGGTAACTCCACTGTCTCTTTCCCTCCCTTCCTTCCTCAGCCCCCCCACCACCTTCTTTCTGACCACTCTGAAGACCCTTTATTTTGCAGGCAAACTCAAAATAAATAACATTTACGATGCAGATGATGGAAAAGTGATATTCTTTGGGACATAATACTGTGAAGGCTCAGTGAAATGAATAGAAGAACAGTTTGTGTATGTTTTGGTACTATACTATAATTTTAATGACCGCAGAGGAGAACTATTTGCCTCCCTGTCAGACTCAGAGCTCCATTTTATTGGAAGGATTGTTTTCATTGCATTATGGCTGACCACCTGAGGAAGGGCAGGTGTGGAAAAACAGCCTTTTCATGCAATGTAAGTTATTTGTCATTTGTATAGCACCTTTTCCCATTGGTGTGGTCTCAAGGTGCTATAGGTGAACTCCCTCGGGGGATCGAAGTCCAAGGTATGGGAAAATTAAGAGGAGTTTAGAATGTGTGTGTGCATTGTAGCCAAACGGAAGGAGGGTGGGGGTGGCTAAGTCCCTACTAGCTACCCACATTGAGCTGGCATTGGGATGGGTGACTTGGGGTTGTCTGGCGAGTGAGAACAGGAGACTCATTATGGGTCCAGCTAGACCACATTTTTGTTGTGGGAAATAGCTACATTTTAATGGCAGAGGTGGTGTGTGATGTGTCTTGAAAATGGTGTATGATTGCATAAGCGTGCAAGATGGAGACCTTGCCTTAAACTCGCTTCCATAATCATTGAGTGTGATACGTACCGTGTGTTCTGGCTGGTCTATCGGTTTCGTAGATGTTGTGATCCTCTATGTGTTGGATGCTAGTTCTGGAGTCGTTAAAGGTTTCCGAGTTGATATGTAAGGGCACCCAGGTAAAGTGAATTGGCGCAGTCTAGGCAGGAGAGGGCAATGGGCAAGGTTGCAGTGACTCTTTGAGGGCAGGTGAGGTAGGGGAAGATGCGCTGAAAATGCAGAGGTGTAAGCAGCAAGATTTAGACACTGTGTTAATGCAGTACAAAAGTGTCAGGTTAGCATCCTTGGTGCATCCAAAGTTCTTTAGAGCGATGGAAAGCGGCCAGTGGAGGTCTAGGGAGGATGGCCAAGGGGTGGGTTGGGGGAACAGATCTCATGATTTCTGTGTTTCCCGGGTTGAGGAGGAGGTAATTGGCCATCATCCAAAGGTCAATTTCTGTGAGGCAGGATGTGGGGTCGGGGTGGAGGCAGACTAAGGGATCTAAAAGATTTCAGTGTCATCTGCATAGTTGTAGCAGGTTAGGTTATGTGAGAGATTTAGGGCATGGAGAGGGCGAAGAAGAGGGGAGATAGGGAGACGCCCTGTGGGACCTCACTGGTGACAGGGCAGGGGGGCAAGATGAAGGGAGGGAGGGGATTTCTGATCTGTTGACAAGGAATGTGGAAATTCACATTTGTGCTGTGCCCCTTATGCAGTGTGAGTAGAGTCTGTCAGTGAGGACGCTGTGCTTAATGGTGTCGAAGGCCGCCGTGAGGTTGAGGAGTGTAATTGTGGCACAGCCTTCTGTGTCTGCTGTGTTTTTGAGGTAATCCCAGATGGAGAATCGGGACGATTCAGTTCTATGGTGGGGTCTGCAGCAGGACTGGGACGGTCGAGGAGGTGGTTCAATTCAGTGAAGAGGTAGAGCTGGGAGTATGCTGTTCGGTCAGTAAGTTTGGCTAAGAAGCGATTGTTAGAAATGGGTCTGCAGTTGGCTGGTAGGAGGGGGTCAAGTGAGGGTTTTTGAGGAGGGTTTTGATGTGTGATGTCTTGATTTCTGCTGGGAATAAGCCTGAGGTGTAGGAGGAATTTATGATGGATCTTGCAATGCCACCTGCACAGGTTGAGGTAAAGAAGTCTTTAAGGAGGGTGGTAGAGCATGGATATCTCGGGGATCCAGACAGATGGATGCTTGTGATTAGCTTAAGGATTTTGGCTGGAGAGAAGGAAGAGAAAGAGGAGAGGATAGTGTGGGAGGTGGAAGGGATAGAAGCAGCCAGAGAAGATGCAGGTGGTTGAGGTGGGAGTGCTGCTAGTTTCACGCTGATGGTGCAGATTGGAAGATGCTGTATAAATGGTCTGAGCGGGCTTGATACTGTGCTTGGGAGATGCATGGGGGGCCCTTGAACTTTGAGAAACTCTTGTGGAGTTCCTTGCTGCTGTTATGCGAGTTAGAGATTCTGTTCCAGTAGAAGGCTTTTTTGGTTCCGGGATTTCTGCTTTGTAGACATGGATCTGATGGGCGTATGCAACTCTGCTGTGGGGAGATGGGTCAGCTTGCCATATGCGTTCTAGGGTGTGGTTGAGTATTTTGAGGGATTTGAGGGAAGGGGTGAACCATCTAGACCAAGTGCCTTGTCTGTAGGAGGATGATCTGGAGGGGTTTAGTCATCTGACAGTGTTGGAAAGACATAGGTCAAAATAGCTGATAGAGGGCAAACATCCCTCGACTGACAATTTGTGAGGGAGAAGAGCGGGTAGCCAAGTCTGGGGTTTCTTGGATCTTGTTCTGCAGCAGGAAGTGAGTGGGTTCTCCAGTGGTAGTCAGCATGGAGGAGGTATGGGAGTCAGAAGCGAGAAGGGAATGGCTGTGTGGTCAGTCCATACGATCAGTCGGGGGCGTGGAGATAAGGTTGGAGGAACTGAAAATTGCATCTAGGGTATGTCCTGCAGTGTGTCTGGCACCTGATACATGCTGAGTCATGTTGAGGGCTTCCCGGTTGTTCAAGAGCAGTCATGTCATGGTGTTCTGTGGGGCATCAAACCTTATGTTGAGATCTCCTAGCATGGTGAGGAAGGGGTGTGCGCCCTGTATGGCTGCTAGGGGGTCGCTTAGAGCATTAGTGAGGTGTCTGTTAAAGCCGGGAGGTCTGAAGATGAGTATGAAGCTGAGGGTAAGAGAGAGGTTGATGAGAAATTTCACTGTGGGATTCATAGTCTCCGTTGCCGGCTTGCTCCTCGGAGTGTGAGATGAAGACGGATGATTTGTGGAGAATGGTGATCCCGCCTGCTCTGCTTGTTCTGTTGTGAGTGGTGAGAGTGAAGTCTGGGGGAATGCTTCGTGTGCGATGGGTCAGAAGTAATTAGAGAGAACCAGGTTCCTTTTACAAAAAGAATATCTGGGGTTTCCGAGGAGATATGGTTGTAAACGCGGTGTCCATTTTGGCCACCGATCTGGCATTAATGAGGATGCAAGCGAGTAGGATAGAAGGGAGGGGGTCATTAGCCCCCAGAGAGGCGATAGGAGGATTACTGGTCGAGGGTCTGGCCGGGGAGGGTACTCCCTGGTGGAGTCCACCCAGGTAGGTGTAGTGTGAATAATAGGGGCTAGTGAGGGCAGAGAGGGGAAACGAGAGGTGAGGGAGAAGTGTAATATATGATAGGAGAAGACAGAGAGTCTCTATTGTTACAGTGTGAGGGTGAGGCTCGAAGCATTCTACAAGGGCAGTGAGGGGATGTGACGGGGAAGGCTGAGGGGGCAGAGGGAGGAGTTTGAAGGGGGAGTGCTCCCCCCAAGGTCTGTATGTGTGGAAGGTGCAGAGGGAGGGGTTTTGTAGAGAGGTTGTCCATGTGTCTGGTTCACTGGAGTGCCCCTATGGTGTGGGAGTTGGTTTTCATGATGGATTCTTGATTGGGTTGCTGGGGGGCCTGCCGTGCTGTTCACTCACTCAAAGGAAGCTGGGTTGGAGAAACACAGCTGGAATGAACAGGTGGACACAATCAGAATGTAGCTAGGTCCAATGCGGTTCAGAGCAACAAGATATCAACACTAGGTCAGCAACTGAGCATGTTGTGGCTAACTCAGTTAGCCAGTTCCAAATTCAAAGCATAGGTACATTTAATATAGTGGCGATACTAAAAATGCAACCAAATTCAAAACCGTGGCTGTACTCAAATAATGCGCAGAAGCTACACTAAAAAATACAGCTGACATCACCTTGTTGGCAAAGTTTAAAGTGCAGTTAATTGTAAGTGCAGCGGTTAAATTAGAAACATTATACAGTGGCTATACTCAAAGGTGCAGCTAAATTCAATCTAGTGGATATACCAAAAAAAAGCAGCTAAGTTCTATACCATGGCTATACTCAAAATGCAGCTACATTCAAAACAGAGGCAATACACAAAGATGCAGCTAAATTTAAAACTGTGAATATACTCAAAAACTGCAGCTAAATTACAGACTTTGGGCCTTATTACACGTTGTCCGTTAAGGGAATACTGTTACCGGTAACGAAATACCGGCAACGTTATTCTCCCAAGCCGATCACGACTCGGACCCACCGCTATTAGTGGACCCGTAAAGTACGGTGCCACTAATAGTGGCGGGGCCCGTGCGCGCGACCCCCAAACCGTAAATAGCGCCATGGTGCTAATACCCCACAATCACAACCCATGCATACATGGCAATACCGGCATCCCAAAGACCCAAAAAGCAGTTACCGGCATGGCGCTAATAACAGCAACGAAAACCACACATTAACAGACCTGAGCAGTGTTCCCATTTGCCACAGGTGGACACAATCAGCACAGGTGGAGGCAATGGAGACAGGCAGCACTAAAGAGCACACCACACCCCTCACACACCCCTTCCCACAGCAAGATGGTCCCAATACCAGCAGCATGACATGGGCCTGTGTACATGATTGCAGTGCTGCACCAACAACAACAGGCAGCACAGATGAGACGAAGCAGGAGGAGGAGGAGGAGGAGGGCAAGACTGGCACAGCAAGCACCACCAGGGCACCCAGAAATACCACAAGGGCAGCCAACAAACCCCCGGATTCAAGGCGAAGATGACCATGGCATGTGTAAGGCACAACTAAATGTGCATCGGATAGAATGTGCCCATGCCACTATGCAACCACCAGATGAGCATGATGTGGATGTGGATGGGTGAAGTGCCCCGCCAGGACATGCAAGCGGCGATGGCACGGCGGGACAGGATCTGCATCAGCATCTGATTCAGGAATAGCATCATGTATAAAGGTGGGATATCATGGATGGAGAGATGTGCATTGGTGCCCTTGTGCCCATTTTGAGGCCCACAAAGGCCCCTGTCCCAAAGAAAATCACACATACACAATGATGGAGACCAGGCCTGTGTTTCAACCTCAGAACAGTGTATTTCGAACATAATGTGAACAGAAAGTGATGACCCCAACTGTGCAAACGCCCTTACCCCCCTCCCCCCACAACACCCCCGAATACACCCTTACCCCCCTCCCCAAACAACACCCCCGAATACACCCTTACCCCCTCCCCCCACAACACCCCCGAATACACCCTTACCCCCCTCCCCCCACATCACCCCCGAATACACCCTTACCCCCTCCCCCCACAACACTCCCACGTGAGCCTCAAGGCGCGCACGTGTCCCTCTCCACATGTGGCAGATAGTCCTTGATGGCCCTATTTGTCAGTGCCTGCTCCGTCTTCGGGTGGTTGCGATGTGGTGCGCCTCAGGTTGCGCATAGACTGGCGTAGGGGGCTAGTTTGCCGTGAACTCCCTGAGGAGGCGGGGCCCTGTTCATCTTGGGTTGGGAGTGGGCATCTGCGCTCAATTGCATCTGCAATGCGGTTCATGGCCTGCCTTATTTGGGCCATTTCATTGCAGATCCGGTTGGTGCATGCCTCCATGCACTCCCTTGTCTGCTTTGCAAATGCACCAATGTCCTCCCTCAGGCGCCCTGTCTCAGCCACATGTTGCCCTACTAGACCAGTGATTTCGGTCTGCCTCTGAAAGATGGCTGGGAGGTCATGTTGCATAGTGGCTGCCGGTGGGATGGCTGATGCGCCTGGATCCATTGCACTGGCATCAGGTGAGGATACCTGGGAGCTCCATGACACACCTTGGTTGTGGGTGGGTGATCCGCCTTGGCTAAACGGACCTGGTGAGAACATTGGGCTTGACAATAAGGGGCGTGTCGGTATGGGGCTCTGACTCAGATCCTCAATGCCAGGTGCTACCTCCGCATCCGAAAGTGGGGCAGTGGCTGCTGCCTCACCCGTTGAGCTTGTGGCAGCAGAGTGCACTCCCTCAATGCTGCCTTCACTTGCTGGGAGACACACTCCCGTGGGTGCCACGACGGCAGCAGGCATGGCCTCTGGCTGTGTGGAACTGCTGCTCCTGCTGCCTTTGTCCCTGTGATCATGATCACTCCTCCTGGGTCCCCTAGAGGATGTGGCGGTGTCCCCCGTGGCATCCCTCCTGGATTTTTTCTTGGGTGCGGGAGCAGGTGTTGAAGTGTGTGGCTCCTCAGTTTCCGTGTGTGATCCTGCAGGGGTGAGAAAAGGGGTAAATCATCATCTATGGGTTGACCTGCCTTATGCAGGATGCATACGTCATGCCGTCCAATGCATTTGGGGCTCTTCAGTGTGGAGGCAGGTAATGAGGATGTTGGCTAGCTCATGCATGATTGGCCCTGTTTTGGACGGGTATGTGGTGATGCATGCATGTCTGTTTGTGGCTGGATCCACGGCATTCATATGGACACATTATTGGGGGACCCCTCACCCTTCACTGCGCATTGTTTGGTGTATACACTCACCTCCATCAGATGAAATGGCCACGCCAAGCTCCATATCTCCGACCCCTTCGATCAATTCGACTCCAATCGTGGAGGCACATATCTCCTCCCACTCCTTCAACTTCAATGGGGACTCTGCGCCACCTCCTGTGCCCATTGCCATGTTGCGGTTCACTGATAATATATTCCGCACACGGACCCGGAGGTCGTCCCACCTCTTGCGGCAGTCCTTGACACTCCGGGTGGTAGTGCCCACCGCACTGACTTTTTGTGCGACTTTGGCCCAGATGGCCTTTTTCTTAAGGAGGGCCTCCCTCCACATGTCATTCACAAACACTACTTCTGCATTGGTAGCAAGTGTGGTGGTCAGCATCACAAGCTCCTCATTGGAGAATTTTTCTTTGCGCTGGCGATCAGCTGTTTTTTTTAGGGCCTTCGGCATCTTCGGGCTATCCGGTATGGTTCCTGGTCGGAGTTCCCTGGATATATGTCCTGGATGCAGTGTATGGCAATGGTTGTATTTTTAAAGATGGCCGCCGTGCTCTTTCCCGTTCCTGTGCGATGGCGTAATTTCCGGTTCCGTTTTTTAACGGTGACCGGTAATAGCGGTGACTGCTATTTACAGGTGGCGGGAGGGCGGAGGCGCTATCGACGGTTTGGACGATGCCGGTAAGGGGCGTTTTGGGGCATTTAGCGGCAGGGCGGTGCGGTCATTTACGGCATGCCGCTATGCTCGTGTCCGCGTACTCGTGATGGGACGCTATTAGCAGCCTCTTGCGAGGGCGGACACTCTGATAGCGCCATGCCGGTAAATTCCGATTTTTACAATGCAGATAAGTTCGAGGCAGTGGCTATACTCAAAATACAGCTAAAATGTATACAGTGGCTACACTCCCAAATGCAGTTAAATTCAAAACGGTGGCTATAGTTAGAAATGCATCTATGTTCTATACATTGGCTATGCAGTAATGCAGATCATTTCCATGCAGTGTCTATACTCAAAAGCAGCTACATTCAAAACAGAGATTATGCGCAAAGATGAAGCTACATTCAAAACTGTGGCTATACTCAAAATGCATCTAACTTCTATACAGTGGCTATACTCAAACTGTAGCTGAGTTCTATACAGTGGCTATACTCCAAAATGCATCTAACTTCTATACAGTGGCTATACTCAAACTGTAGCTGAGTTCTATACAGTGGCTATACTCCAAAATGCATCTAACTTCTATACAGTGGCTATACTCAAAATGTAGCTGAGTTCTATACAGTGGCTATACTCCAAAATGCATCTAACTTCTATACAGTGGCTATACTCAAAATGTAGCTGAGTTCTATACAGTGGCTATACTCCAAAATGCATCTAACTTCTATACAGTGGCTATACTCAAAATGTAGCTGAGTTCTATACAGTGGCTATACTCCAAAATGCATCTAACTTCTATACAGTGGCTATACTCCAAAATGCAGCTAAGTTAAACATTCTGGCTATAGTAAAAATGAGGCTAAGTTCTATACAGTGGCTACACCAAAATGCAGCTATGTTCTATACAGTGGCTATTCTCAAAAAGGCAGCTAAATTAAAAAACGAGGTTATACTCAAAATGCAGCTAAATTCAAAACTTTAGCTAAACTCAAAATGGAGCTAAATTCTATACAGTGGCTATACTAAAAATGCACCAAAATCCAAAACTGTAGTTAGAATAAAAATGCAGCTCAGTTCGATACAGTGACTACACTCAAAATGCAGCTATGAAGTGTAACACCTGCAGCACTGGTTATTCAGCCTAATGACCGTCTCTTACCTTGAGCTTGCTGCAGACAGCTTTAGGAGCCTGGCTGCGGCGCCCATGGAGAACAGGCAAGGGAGGTGCCCTAGGGAAGTGCCCTTTGCTGTGGCCCTTAGCCAGCTGCCTGGGCAAGGGCGCCCCTGGGACCCGCTGCTAAGAGTACTCCCTGGTACTCAGACGAATCAGGGACTGAGTGGGAGGGAGTGGGCAAGGGAGATGGGCAAGAGGAAGAATAGCGTGAGATGGGGGGTCGAGAGGGCACGGATGGCGCTGGGTTGTAGCAGGGGAATGGAGGGAGCTTTAGGGTGGTCGCCCTGAGAGCTAGGAGCTTCACTCTCGAGCTCCAGATATGGATAACATGAAGAATATGGGCTTTAAGAACGTCTGATAATGGAGTTTCAGGTACTCAGTGTATGCAGTCAGGCCTGTTGTTTCTTTAGCCCACATATGATGCACTTGTCACTTTACTAAGCGCTAATTAACTAGTTTTACACTGTGAAATATTAATGCAGAATATTTTTTTCTTGAGTGGAGAGCGCTTCTCTATTGAGAAACCTTTCAAAACTGTTTCAAGTATTGAACAGGAAAGCCTTTGTGAAGTGACGTCACATGGTCTTCTTGCTTGTTGACGTTTTTAAGCAAGATGAGGAGTTGTGGTACAGGGACTTCATCAACTAGAAGCCACGTGAGTAAGATAACACGTCCCAATCAGAAAACAAACTTTAACTGCGATTGGTTTTCCGCCTTGCATGTATAGCTGGGCGCCAAAGCGTTAGGCAACATTAGTACGTTTGGAAAGAGGGGTCAAATAAGGAGGAGAGGAGCACGGTTCTGGAATAATCTCCACCATTTCGGCCTCGAGGTGGCGGATCTTAGAGAGGGAGACAGACTTCGGGCCTGGGGTTACGCCAGGACCCCAAGGGGCATCCGTGGAGACCATCTCTGCATCCGCCCGTGCAGGAGTGACAGAGAACTGCCCTGTGCCGATCCAGTGGGACATTGGGAGCAACATTGAAAGCTCCTCAGAGGGCAATCAGGTCACGGAGCCGCTGATGGATGCTGAAATGGCGCCAATCGCTCCTCACGTCGCCTGCGGGTCTGCTCCCAGCCTCCCATCAGGTGATAGCGCTTTTGTTTTCCAAGCGCCCCCCAGAGTTGCCGATCATAACAAGCCTCTATCTTTAGGCAGCCACGAGCTGATCGAGGCGACACGTCTTCACACAATAGGCTCGTTTCCTTGGCAACCATTAACTTGGGACCACTGTCAAGACAATTATGCCCATGTTTTTAGATTTTCTTTCAGTTTCGGACTTATCAGCTATACTAAGAAAAGTGCATGGAATATGAATGATGACTTACTGGCTGCTTAAAGGTCTGAGTCGTTCTCATTATAAGTTTCCCATCTCAAGAGAATACATGACTTGCTTTTCATTTTTGGAAGGTGGATTATAATATGTACCTGATAGTTACAGAACTCTTAAAATGTAAGGCAAAGACAAAAAGTAATCAAACTTGTATGGATCAGTGATAAGTATTTCATGAGCCTATGAAAAAAGAGAAGATGACAAATAGAACCAATGACGGTTCTAGGCTGATTTGCATGACATCAAACAACATTTTTGTGATATAAGAATGAACGCAGATCGTTATCTTTCATGGTGGTGAAATTATTCTATACATGAATCACTAAGCACATAATGCACACCGGACTTAGTGCTCTGAATCACTAAGCACATCATGCACACTGGACTTGGAGCTCTGAATCACTAAGCACATCATGCACACTGGACCTGGATCTCTGAATCACTAAGCACATCATGCACACCGGACCTGGAACTCTGAATCACTAAGCACATAATGCACAATGGACTTGGTGCTCTGAATCACTAAGCACATAATGCACACTGGACCTGGAGCGCTGAATCACTAAGCACATCATGCACACTGGAACTGGAGCTCTGAATCACTAAGCACATCATGCACACTGGACTTGGAGCTCTGAATCACTAAGCACATCATGCACACTGGACTTGGAGCTCCGAATCACTAAGCACATCATGCACACTGGACTTAGTGCTCTGAATCAATAAGCACATAATGCACGCTGGATTTGCAGATCTGCATCACTAAGCACATAATGCACACTGGACCTGGAGCTATGAATCACTAAGCACATAATGCGCACTGGACCTGGAGCTATGAATCACTAAGCACATAATGCACACTGGGCCTGGAGCTATGAATCACTAAGCACATAATGCAAACTGGGCCTGGAGCTATGAATCACTAAGCACATAATGCACACTGGGCCTGGAGCTCTGAATCACTAAGCACATCATGCACACTGGACTTGGAGCTCTGAATCACTAAGCACATAATGCACACCGGACTTGGAGCTCTGAATCACAAAGCACATAATACACACCGGACTTGGAGCTCGGAATCACTAAGCACATCATGCACACTGGATTTTGGAGCTCTGAATCACTAAGCACATAATGCACGCTGGATTTGGAGATCTGAATCACTAAGCACATAATGCACACCCGACTTGGAGCTCTTAATCACTAAGCACATAATGCACTCAGAAATTGGTGCTCTGAATCACTAAGCACATAATGCACACTGGACTTGGAGCTCTGAATCACTATGCACATCATGCACACTGGACTTGCTGCTCTGAATCACTAAGCACATAATGCACACTGGACTTGGTGCTCTGAATCACTATGCACATCATGCACATTGGACTTGGAGCTCTGAATCACTAAGCACATAATGCACACTGGACTTGGTGCTCTGAATCACTATGCACATCATGCACACTGGACTTGGAGCTCTGAATCACTAAGCACATAATGCACACTGGACTTGCTGCTCTGAATCACTAAGCACATAATGCACACTGAACTTGCTGCTCTGAATCACTAAGCACATAATGCACAAAGGACCTGGAGCTCGGAATCACTAAGCACATAATGCACACTGGACTTGGAGCACTGAATCACTAAGCACATAATGCACACTGGACCTGGAGCGCTGAATCACCAAGCACATAATGCACACTGGACTTGCTGCTCTGAATCACTAAGCACATAATGCACACAGGACCTGGAGCTCGGAATCACTAAGCACATAATGCACACTGGACTTGCTGCTCTGAATCACTAAGCACATAATGCACACAGGACCTGGAGCTCGGAATCACTAAGCACATAATGCCCACTGGACTTGGAGCTCTGAATCACTAAGCACACAATGCACCCCGGACTTGGAGCTCGGAATGACTAAGCACATAATGCACACTGGACTTGGTGCTCTGAATCACTATGCACATCATGCACACTGGACTTGGAGCTCTGAATCACTAAGCACATAATGCACACCGGACTTGGAGCTCGGAATCACTAAGCACATCATGCACACTGGACTTGGAGCTCTGAATCACTAAGCTCATAATGCACGCTGGATTTGGAGATCTGAATCACTAAGCACATAATGCACACCCGACTTGGAGCTCTTAATCACTAAGCACATAATGCACTCAGGAATTGGTGCTCTGAATCACTAAGCACATAATGCACAATGGACTTGGAGCTCTGAATCACTATGCACATCATGCACACTGGACTTGCTGCTCTGAATCACTAAGCACATAATGCACACTGGACTTGGTGCTCAGAATCACTATGCACATCATGCACACTGGACTTGGAGCTCTGAATCACTAAGCACATAATGCACACTGGACTTGGTGCTCTGAATCACTATGCACATCATGCACACTGGACTTGGAGCTCTGAATCACTAAGCACATAATGCACACTGGACTTGCTGCTCTGAATCACTAAGCACATAATGCACACTGAACTTGCTGCTCTGAATCACTAAGCACATAATGCACAAAGGACCTGGAGCTCGGAATCACTAAGCACATAATGCACACTGGACTTGGAGCTCTGAATCACTAAGCACATAATGCACACTGGACCTGGAGCGCTGAATCACCAAGCACATAATGCACACTGGACTTGCTGCTCTGAATCACTAAGCACATAATGCACACAGGACCTGGAGCTCGGAATCACTAAGCACATAATGCACACTGGACTTGCTGCTCTGAATCACTAAGCACATAATGCACACAGGACCTGGAGCTCGGAATCACTAAGCACATAATGCCCACTGGACTTGGAGCTCTGAATCACTAAGCTCATAATGCACGCTGGATTTGGAGATCTGAATCACTAAGCACATAATGCACACCCGACTTGGAGCTCTTAATCACTAAGCACATAATGCACTCAGGAATTGGTGCTCTGAATCACTAAGCACATAATGCACAATGGACTTGGAGCTCTGAATCACTATGCACATCATGCACACTGGACTTGCTGCTCTGAATCACTAAGCACATAATGCACACTGGACTTGGTGCTCTGAATCACTATGCACATCATGCACACTGGACTTGGAGCTCTGAATCACTAAGCACATAATGCACACTGGACTTGGTGCTCTGAATCACTATGCACATCATGCACACTGGACTTGGAGCTCTGAATCACTAAGCACATAATGCACACTGGACTTGCTGCTCTGAATCACTAAGCACATAATGCACACTGAACTTGCTGCTCTGAATCACTAAGCACATAATGCACAAAGGACCTGGAGCTCGGAATCACTAAGCACATAATGCACAATGGACTTGGAGCTCTGAATCACTATGCACATCATGCACACTGGACTTGCTGCTCTGAATCACTAAGCACATAATGCACACTGGACTTGGTGCTCTGAATCACTATGCACATCATGCACACTGGACTTGGAGCTCTGAATCACTAAGCACATAATGCACACTGGACTTGGTGCTCTGAATCACTATGCACATCATGCACACTGGACTTGGAGCTCTGAATCACTAAGCACATAATGCACACTGGACTTGCTGCTCTGAATCACTAAGCACATAATGCACACTGAACTTGCTGCTCTGAATCACTAAGCACATAATGCACAAAGGACCTGGAGCTCGGAATCACTAAGCACATAATGCACACTGGACTTGGAGCTCTGAATCACTAAGCACATAATGCACACTGGACCTGGAGCGCTGAATCACCAAGCACATAATGCACACTGGACTTGCTGCTCTGAATCACTAAGCACATAATGCACACAGGACCTGGAGCTCGGAATCACTAAGCACATAATGCACACTGGACTTGCTGCTCTGAATCACTAAGCACATAATGCACACAGGACCTGGAGCTCGGAACCACTAAGCACATAATGCCCACTGGACTTGGAGCTCTGAATCACTAAGCACACAATGCACACCGGACTTGGAGCACGGAATGACTAAGCACATAATGCGCACTGGACTTGGTGCTCTGAATCAATAAGCACATAGTGCACACAGGACCTGGAGCTGTGAATCACTAAGAACATAATGCCCACTGGACTTGGAGCTCTGAATCACTAAGCACACAATGCACACCGGACTTGGAGCTCGGAATGACTAAGCACATAATGCACACTGGACTTGGTGCTCTGAATCACTATGCACATCATGCACACTGGACCTGGAGCTCTGAATCACCAAGCACATAATGCACACCGGACTTGGAGCTCTGAATCACTAAGCACACAATGCACACCGGACTTGGAGCTCGGAATGACTAAGCACATAATGCACACTGGACTTGGTGCTCTGAATCACTATGCACATCATGCACACTGGACTTGGAGCTCTGAATCACTAAGCACACAATGCACACCGGACTTGGAGCTCGGAATGACTAAGCACATAATGCACACTGGACTTGGTGCTCTGAATCACTAAGCACATAATGCACATTGGACCTGGAGCGCTGAATCACTAAGCACATAAAGCACATTGGACCTGGAGCGCTGAATCACTAAGCACATAATGCACACTGGACTTGCTGCTCTGAATCACTAAGCACATAATGAACACAGGACCTGGAGCTCGGAATCACTAAGCACATAATGCACACTGGACTTGGAGCTCTGAATCACTAAGCACATAATGCACATTGGACCTGGAGCGCTGAATCACTAAGCACAATAATGCACACTGGACTTGGAGCTCGGAATCACTAAGCACATAATGCACACTGGACTTGCTGCTCTGAATCACTAAGCACATAATGCACACAGGACCTGGAGCTCAGAATCACTAAGCACATACTGCACACTGGACCTGGAGCTGTGAATCACTAAGCACATAATGCCCACTGGACTTAGAGCTCTGAATCACTAAGTACACAATGCACACCGGACTTGGAGCTCAGAATCACTAAGCACATCATGCACACTGGATTTGGAGATCTGAATCACTAAGCACATAATGCACACTGGACCTGGATCTCTGAATCACTAAGCACACCATGCACACTGGACTTGCTGCTCTGAATCACTAAGCACACAATGCACACTGGACTTGGAGATCTGCATCACTAAGCACATAATGCACACTGGACTTGGGGCTCTGAATCGCTAAGCACATCACGCACACTGGACTTGGAGCTCTGAATCACTAAGCACATAATGCACACTGGACCTGGAGCTCTGAATCACTAAGCACATAATGCACACTGGACCTGGAGCTCTGAATCACTAAGCACATAATGCACACTGGACTGGCTGCTCTGAATCACTAAGCAAATCACGCACACTGGACTTGGAGCTCTGAATCACTAAGCACATAATGCACACTGGACTTGCTGCTCTGAATCACTAAGCACATCACGCACACTGGACTTGGAGCTCGGAATCACTAAGCACATAATGCACACTGGACTTGCTGCTCTGAATCACTAAGCACATAATGCACACTGGACTTGGAGCTCTGAATCACTGAGCACATAATGCACACTGGACTTGGAGCTCTGAATCACTAAGCACATAATGCACACTGGACTTGCTGCTCTGAATCACTAAGCACATAATGCACACCGGACTTGGTGCTCTGAATCACTAAGCACATAATGCACACCAGACTTGGAGCTCTAAATCATTATGCACATAATGCACACCGGACTTGGTGCTCTGAATCACTAAGCACATAATGCACACCGGACTTGGAGCTCTGAATCACTAAGCACATAATGCACACCGGACTTGGAGCTCGGAATCACTAAGCACATCATGCACACTGGACTTGCTGCTTTGAATCACTAAGCACATAATGCACACTAGACTTGGAGCTCTGAATCACTAAGCACATAATGCACACCGGACTTGCTGCTCTGAATCACTAAGCGCATAATGCACACCGGACTTGGTGCTCTGAATCACTATGCACATAATGCACACTGGACTTGGAGTTCTGAATCACTAAGCGCATAATGCACACTGGACTTGGAGCTCTGAATCACTAAGCACATCATGCACACTGGACTTGGAGCTATGAATCACTAAGCACATAATGCACACTGGACTTGGAGCTATGAATCACTAAGCACATCATGCCCACTGGACTTGCTGCTCTGAATCACTAAGCACATAATGCACACTGGACTTGGAGTTCTGAATCACTAAGCACATCATGCACACTGGACTTGGAGCTATGAATCACTAAGCACATAATGCACACTGGACTTGGAGCTCTGAATCACTATGCACATCATGCACACTGGACTTGCTGCTCTGAATCACTAAGCACATAATGCACACTGGACTTGGTGCTCTGAATCACTATGCACATCATGCACATTGGACTTGGAGCTCTGAATCACTAAGCACATAATGCACACTGGACTTGGTGCTCTGAATCACTATGCACATCATGCACACTGGACTTGGAGCTCTGAATCACTAAGCACATAATGCACACTGGACTTGCTGCTCTGAATCACTAAGCACATAATGCACACTGAACTTGCTGCTCTGAATCACTAAGCACATAATGCACAAAGGACCTGGAGCTCGGAATCACTAAGCACATAATGCACACTGGACTTGGAGCACTGAATCACTAAGCACATAATGCACACTGGACCTGGAGCGCTGAATCACCAAGCACATAATGCACACTGGACTTGCTGCTCTGAATCACTAAGCACATAATGCACACAGGACCTGGAGCTCGGAATCACTAAGCACATAATGCACACTGGACTTGCTGCTCTGAATCACTAAGCACATAATGCACACAGGACCTGGAGCTCGGAATCACTAAGCACATAATGCCCACTGGACTTGGAGCTCTGAATCACTAAGCACACAATGCACCCCGGACTTGGAGCTCGGAATGACTAAGCACATAATGCACACTGGACTTGGTGCTCTGAATCACTATGCACATCATGCACACTGGACTTGGAGCTCTGAATCACTAAGCACATAATGCACACCGGACTTGGAGCTCGGAATCACTAAGCACATCATGCACACTGGACTTGGAGCTCTGAATCACTAAGCTCATAATGCACGCTGGATTTGGAGATCTGAATCACTAAGCACATAATGCACACCCGACTTGGAGCTCTTAATCACTAAGCACATAATGCACTCAGGAATTGGTGCTCTGAATCACTAAGCACATAATGCACAATGGACTTGGAGCTCTGAATCACTATGCACATCATGCACACTGGACTTGCTGCTCTGAATCACTAAGCACATAATGCACACTGGACTTGGTGCTCAGAATCACTATGCACATCATGCACACTGGACTTGGAGCTCTGAATCACTAAGCACATAATGCACACTGGACTTGGTGCTCTGAATCACTATGCACATCATGCACACTGGACTTGGAGCTCTGAATCACTAAGCACATAATGCACACTGGACTTGCTGCTCTGAATCACTAAGCACATAATGCACACTGAACTTGCTGCTCTGAATCACTAAGCACATAATGCACAAAGGACCTGGAGCTCGGAATCACTAAGCACATAATGCACACTGGACTTGGAGCTCTGAATCACTAAGCACATAATGCACACTGGACCTGGAGCGCTGAATCACCAAGCACATAATGCACACTGGACTTGCTGCTCTGAATCACTAAGCACATAATGCACACAGGACCTGGAGCTCGGAATCACTAAGCACATAATGCACACTGGACTTGCTGCTCTGAATCACTAAGCACATAATGCACACAGGACCTGGAGCTCGGAATCACTAAGCACATAATGCCCACTGGACTTGGAGCTCTGAATCACTAAGCTCATAATGCACGCTGGATTTGGAGATCTGAATCACTAAGCACATAATGCACACCCGACTTGGAGCTCTTAATCACTAAGCACATAATGCACTCAGGAATTGGTGCTCTGAATCACTAAGCACATAATGCACAATGGACTTGGAGCTCTGAATCACTATGCACATCATGCACACTGGACTTGCTGCTCTGAATCACTAAGCACATAATGCACACTGGACTTGTTGCTCTGAATCACTATGCACATCATGCACACTGGACTTGGAGCTCTGAATCACTAAGCACATAATGCACACTGGACTTGGTGCTCTGAATCACTATGCACATCATGCACACTGGACTTGGAGCTCTGAATCACTAAGCACATAATGCACACTGGACTTGCTGCTCTGAATCACTAAGCACATAATGCACACTGAACTTGCTGCTCTGAATCACTAAGCACATAATGCACAAAGGACCTGGAGCTCGGAATCACTAAGCACATAATGCACAATGGACTTGGAGCTCTGAATCACTATGCACATCATGCACACTGGACTTGCTGCTCTGAATCACTAAGCACATAATGCACACTGGACTTGGTGCTCTGAATCACTATGCACATCATGCACACTGGACTTGGAGCTCTGAATCACTAAGCACATAATGCACACTGGACTTGGTGCTCTGAATCACTATGCACATCATGCACACTGGACTTGGAGCTCTGAATCACTAAGCACATAATGCACACTGGACGTGCTGCTCTGAATCACTAAGCACATAATGCACACTGAACTTGCTGCTCTGAATCACTAAGCGCATAATGCACAAAGGACCTGGAGCTCGGAATCACTAAGCACATAATGCACACTGGACTTGGAGCTCTGAATCACTAAGCACATAATGCACACTGGACCTGGAGCGCTGAATCACCAAGCACATAATGCACACTGGACTTGCTGCTCTGAATCACTAAGCACATAATGCACACAGGACCTGGAGCTCGGAATCACTAAGCACATAATGCACACTGGACTTGCTGCTCTGAATCA
Source organism: Ambystoma mexicanum (assembly GCF_040938575.1). Taxonomy (NCBI): domain Eukaryota; kingdom Metazoa; phylum Chordata; class Amphibia; order Caudata; family Ambystomatidae; genus Ambystoma; species Ambystoma mexicanum. The sequence continues at coordinate 1,691,343,778 of NC_090932.1, read as the reverse complement.
CTAAGCACATAATGCACACAGGACCTGGAGCTCGGAACCACTAAGCACATAATGCCCACTGGACTTGGAGCTCTGAATCACTAAGCACACAATGCACACCGGACTTGGAGCACGGAATGACTAAGCACATAATGCGCACTGGACTTGGTGCTCTGAATCAATAAGCACATAATGCACACAGGACCTGGAGCTGTGAATCACTAAGCACATAATGCCCACTGGACTTGGAGCTCTGAATCACTAAGCACACAATGCACACCGGACTTGGAGCTCGGAATGACTAAGCACATAATGCACACTGGACTTGGTGCTCTGAATCACTATGCACATCATGCACACTGGACCTGGAGCTCTGAATCACCAAGCACATAATGCACACCGGACTTGGAGCTCTGAATCACTAAGCACACAATGCACACCGGACTTGGAGCTCGGAATGACTAAGCACATAATGCACACTGGACTTGGTGCTCTGAATCACTATGCACATCATGCACACTGGACTTGGAGCTCTGAATCACTAAGCACACAATGCACACCGGACTTGGAGCTCGGAATGACTAAGCACATAATGCACACTGGACTTGGTGCTCTGAATCACTAAGCACATAATGCACATTGGACCTGGAGCGCTGAATCACTAAGCACATAAAGCACATTGGACCTGGAGCGCTGAATCACTAAGCACATAATGCACACTGGACTTGCTGCTCTGAATCACTAAGCACATAATGAACACAGGACCTGGAGCTCGGAATCACTAAGCACATAATGCACACTGGACTTGGAGCTCTGAATCACTAAGCACATAATGCACATTGGACCTGGAGCGCTGAATCACTAAGCACAATAATGCACACTGGACTTGCTGCTCTGAATCACTAAGCACATAATGCACACAGGACTTGGAGCTCGGAATCACTAAGCACATAATGCACACTGGACTTGCTGCTCTGAATCACTAAGCACATAATGCACACAGGACCTGGAGCTCAGAATCACTAAGCACATACTGCACACTGGACCTGGAGCTGTGAATCACTAAGCACATAATGCCCACTGGACTTAGAGCTCTGAATCACTAAGTACACAATGCACACCGGACTTGGAGCTCAGAATCACTAAGCACATCATGCACACTGGATTTGGAGATCTGAATCACTAAGCACATAATGCACACTGGACCTGGATCTCTGAATCACTAAGCACACCATGCACACTGGACTTGCTGCTCTGAATCACTAAGCACACAATGCACACTGGACTTGGAGATCTGCATCACTAAGCACATAATGCACACTGGACTTGGGGCTCTGAATCGCTAAGCACATAATGCACACTGGACCTGGAGCTCTGAATCACTAAGCACATAATGCACACTGGACTTGGAGCTCTGAATCACTAAGCACATAATGCACACTGGACCTGGAGCTCTGAATCACTAAGCACATAATGCACACTGGACCTGGAGCTCTGAATTACTAAGCACATAATGCACACTGGACTGGCTGCTCTGAATCACTAAGCACATCACGCACACTGGACTTGGAGCTCTGAATCACTAAGCACATAATGCACACTGGACTTGCTGCTCTGAATCACTAAGCACATCACGCACACTGGACTTGGAGCTCGGAATCACTAAGCACATAATGCACACTGGACTTGCTGCTCTGAATCACTAAGCACATAATGCACACTGGACTTGGAGCTCTGAATCACTGAGCACATAATGCACACTGGACTTGGAGCTCTGAATCACTAAGCACATAATGCACACTGGACTTGCTGCTCTGAATCACTAAGCACATAATGCACACCGGACTTGGTGCTCTGAATCACTAAGCACATAATGCACACCAGACTTGGAGCTCTAAATCATTATGCACATAATGCACACCGGACTTGGTGCTCTGAATCACTAAGCACATAATGCACACCGGACTTGGAGCTCTGAATCACTAAGCACATAATGCACACCGGACTTGGAGCTCGGAATCACTAAGCACATCATGCACACTGGACTTGCTGCTCTGAATCACTAAGCACATAATGCACACTAGACTTGGAGCTCTGAATCACTAAGCACATAATGCACACCGGACTTGCTGCTCTGAATCACTAAGCGCATAATGCACACCGGACTTGGTGCTCTGAATCACTATGCACATAATGCACACTGGACTTGCTGCTCTGAATCACTAAGCACATAATGCACACTGAACTTGCTGCTCTGAATCACTAAGCGCATAATGCACAAAGGACCTGGAGCTCGGAATCACTAAGCACATAATGCACACTGGACTTGGAGCTCTGAATCACTAAGCACATAATGCACACTGGACCTGGAGCGCTGAATCACCAAGCACATAATGCACACTGGACTTGCTGCTCTGAATCACTAAGCACATAATGCACACAGGACCTGGAGCTCGGAATCACTAAGCACATAATGCACACTGGACTTGCTGCTCTGAATCACTAAGCACATAATGCACACAGGACCTGGAGCTCGGAACCACTAAGCACATAATGCCCACTGGACTTGGAGCTCTGAATCACTAAGCACACAATGCACACCGGACTTGGAGCACGGAATGACTAAGCACATAATGCGCACTGGACTTGGTGCTCTGAATCAATAAGCACATAATGCACACAGGACCTGGAGCTGTGAATCACTAAGCACATAATGCCCACTGGACTTGGAGCTCTGAATCACTAAGCACACAATGCACACCGGACTTGGAGCTCGGAATGACTAAGCACATAATGCACACTGGACTTGGTGCTCTGAATCACTATGCACATCATGCACACTGGACCTGGAGCTCTGAATCACCAAGCACATAATGCACACCGGACTTGGAGCTCTGAATCACTAAGCACACAATGCACACCGGACTTGGAGCTCGGAATGACTAAGCACATAATGCACACTGGACTTGGTGCTCTGAATCACTATGCACATCATGCACACTGGACTTGGAGCTCTGAATCACTAAGCACACAATGCACACCGGACTTGGAGCTCGGAATGACTAAGCACATAATGCACACTGGACTTGGTGCTCTGAATCACTAAGCACATAATGCACATTGGACCTGGAGCGCTGAATCACTAAGCACATAAAGCACATTGGACCTGGAGCGCTGAATCACTAAGCACATAATGCACACTGGACTTGCTGCTCTGAATCACTAAGCACATAATGAACACAGGACCTGGAGCTCGGAATCACTAAGCACATAATGCACACTGGACTTGGAGCTCTGAATCACTAAGCACATAATGCACATTGGACCTGGAGCTGTGAATCACTAAGCACATAATGCCCACTGGACTTGGAGCTCTGAATCACTAAGCACACAATGCACACCGGACTTGGAGCTCGGAATGACTAAGCACATAATGCACACTGGACTTGGTGCTCTGAATCACTATGCACATCATGCACACTGGACCTGGAGCTCTGAATCACCAAGCACATAATGCACACCGGACTTGGAGCTCTGAATCACTAAGCACACAATGCACACCGGACTTGGAGCTCGGAATGACTAAGCACATAATGCACACTGGACTTGGTGCTCTGAATCACTATGCACATCATGCACACTGGACTTGGAGCTCTGAATCACTAAGCACACAATGCACACCGGACTTGGAGCTCGGAATGACTAAGCACATAATGCACACTGGACTTGGTGCTCTGAATCACTAAGCACATAATGCACATTGGACCTGGAGCGCTGAATCACTAAGCACATAAAGCACATTGGACCTGGAGCGCTGAATCACTAAGCACATAATGCACACTGGACTTGCTGCTCTGAATCACTAAGCACATAATGAACACAGGACCTGGAGCTCGGAATCACTAAGCACATAATGCACACTGGACTTGGAGCTCTGAATCACTAAGCACATAATGCACATTGGACCTGGAGCGCTGAATCACTAAGCACAATAATGCACACTGGACTTGCTGCTCTGAATCACTAAGCACATAATGCACACAGGACTTGGAGCTCGGAATCACTAAGCACATAATGCACACTGGACTTGCTGCTCTGAATCACTAAGCACATAATGCACACAGGACCTGGAGCTCAGAATCACTAAGCACATACTGCACACTGGACCTGGAGCTGTGAATCACTAAGCACATAATGCCCACTGGACTTAGAGCTCTGAATCACTAAGTACACAATGCACACCGGACTTGGAGCTCAGAATCACTAAGCACATCATGCACACTGGATTTGGAGATCTGAATCACTAAGCACATAATGCACACTGGACCTGGATCTCTGAATCACTAAGCACACCATGCACACTGGACTTGCTGCTCTGAATCACTAAGCACACAATGCACACTGGACTTGGAGATCTGCATCACTAAGCACATAATGCACACTGGACTTGGGGCTCTGAATCGCTAAGCACATAATGCACACTGGACCTGGAGCTCTGAATCACTAAGCACATAATGCACACTGGACTTGGAGCTCTGAATCACTAAGCACATAATGCACACTGGACCTGGAGCTCTGAATCACTAAGCACATAATGCACACTGGACCTGGAGCTCTGAATTACTAAGCACATAATGCACACTGGACTGGCTGCTCTGAATCACTAAGCACATCACGCACACTGGACTTGGAGCTCTGAATCACTAAGCACATAATGCACACTGGACTTGCTGCTCTGAATCACTAAGCACATCACGCACACTGGACTTGGAGCTCGGAATCACTAAGCACATAATGCACACTGGACTTGCTGCTCTGAATCACTAAGCACATAATGCACACTGGACTTGGAGCTCTGAATCACTGAGCACACAATGCACACTGGACTTGGAGCTCTGAATCACTAAGCACATAATGCACACTGGACTTGCTGCTCTGAATCACTAAGCACATAATGCACACCGGACTTGGTGCTCTGAATCACTAAGCACATAATGCACACCAGACTTGGAGCTCTAAATTATTATGCACATAATGCACACCGGACTTGGTGCTCTGAATCACTAAGCACATAATGCACACCGGACTTGGAGCTCTGAATCACTAAGCACATAATGCACACCGGACTTGGAGCTCGGAATCACTAAGCACAACATGCACACTGGACTTGCTGCTCTGAATCACTAAGCACATAATGCACACTAGACTTGGAGCTCTGAATCACTAAGCACATAATGCACACCGGACTTGCTGCTCTGAATCACTAAGCGCATAATGCACACCGGACTTGGTGCTCTGAATCACTATGCACATAATGCACACTGGACTTGGAGTTCTGAATCACTAAGCGCATAATGCACACTGGACTTGGAGCTCTGAATCACTAAGCACATCATGCACACTGGACTTGGAGCTATGAATCACTAAGCACATAATGCACACTGGACTTGGAGCTATGAATCACTAAGCACATCATGCCCACTGGACTTGCTGCTCTGAATCACTAAGCACATAATGCACACTGGACTTGGAGTTCTGAATCACTAAGCACATCATGCACACTGGACTTGGAGCTATGAATCACTAAGCACATAATGCACACTGGACTTGGGTCTATGAATCACTAAGCACATCATGCCCACTGGACTTGCTGCTCTGAATCACTAAGCACATAATGCACACTGGACTTGCTGCTCTGAATCACTAAGCACATCACGCACACTGGACTTGGGTCTATGAATCACTAAGCACATCATGCCCACTGGACTTGCTGCTCTGAATCACTAAGCACATAATGCACACCGGACTTGCTGCTCTGAATCACTAAGCGCATAATGCACACCGGACTTGGTGCTCTGAATCACTATGCACATAATGCACACTGGACTTGCTGCTCTGAATCACTAAGCACATAATGCACACTGAACTTGCTGCTCTGAATCACTAAGCGCATAATGCACAAAGGACCTGGAGCTCGGAATCACTAAGCACATAATGCACACTGGACTTGGAGCTCTGAATCACTAAGCACATAATGCACACTGGACCTGGAGCGCTGAATCACCAAGCACATAATGCACACTGGACTTGCTGCTCTGAATCACTAAGCACATAATGCACACAGGACCTGGAGCTCGGAATCACTAAGCACATAATGCACACTGGACTTGCTGCTCTGAATCACTAAGCACATAATGCACACAGGACCTGGAGCTCGGAACCACTAAGCACATAATGCCCACTGGACTTGGAGCTCTGAATCACTAAGCACACAATGCACACCGGACTTGGAGCACGGAATGACTAAGCACATAATGCGCACTGGACTTGGTGCTCTGAATCAATAAGCACATAATGCACACAGGACCTGGAGCTGTGAATCACTAAGCACATAATGCCCACTGGACTTGGAGCTCTGAATCACTAAGCACACAATGCACACCGGACTTGGAGCTCGGAATGACTAAGCACATAATGCACACTGGACTTGGTGCTCTGAATCACTATGCACATCATGCACACTGGACCTGGAGCTCTGAATCACCAAGCACATAATGCACACCGGACTTGGAGCTCTGAATCACTAAGCACACAATGCACACCGGACTTGGAGCTCGGAATGACTAAGCACATAATGCACACTGGACTTGGTGCTCTGAATCACTATGCACATCATGCACACTGGACTTGGAGCTCTGAATCACTAAGCACACAATGCACACCGGACTTGGAGCTCGGAATGACTAAGCACATAATGCACACTGGACTTGGTGCTCTGAATCACTAAGCACATAATGCACATTGGACCTGGAGCGCTGAATCACTAAGCACATAAAGCACATTGGACCTGGAGCGCTGAATCACTAAGCACATAATGCACACTGGACTTGCTGCTCTGAATCACTAAGCACATAATGAACACAGGACCTGGAGCTCGGAATCACTAAGCACATAATGCACACTGGACTTGGAGCTCTGAATCACTAAGCACATAATGCACATTGGACCTGGAGCGCTGAATCACTAAGCACAATAATGCACACTGGACTTGCTGCTCTGAATCACTAAGCACATAATGCACACAGGACTTGGAGCTCGGAATCACTAAGCACATAATGCACACTGGACTTGCTGCTCTGAATCACTAAGCACATAATGCACACAGGACCTGGAGCTCAGAATCACTAAGCACATACTGCACACTGGACCTGGAGCTGTGAATCACTAAGCACATAATGCCCACTGGACTTAGAGCTCTGAATCACTAAGTACACAATGCACACCGGACTTGGAGCTCAGAATCACTAAGCACATCATGCACACTGGATTTGGAGATCTGAATCACTAAGCACATAATGCACACTGGACCTGGATCTCTGAATCACTAAGCACACCATGCACACTGGACTTGCTGCTCTGAATCACTAAGCACACAATGCACACTGGACTTGGAGATCTGCATCACTAAGCACATAATGCACACTGGACTTGGGGCTCTGAATCGCTAAGCACATAATGCACACTGGACCTGGAGCTCTGAATCACTAAGCACATAATGCACACTGGACTTGGAGCTCTGAATCACTAAGCACATAATGCACACTGGACCTGGAGCTCTGAATTACTAAGCACATAATGCACACTGGACCTGGAGCTCTGAATTACTAAGCACATAATGCACACTGGACTGGCTGCTCTGAATCACTAAGCACATCACGCACACTGGACTTGGAGCTCTGAATCACTAAGCACATAATGCACACTGGACTTGCTGCTCTGAATCACTAAGCACATCACGCACACTGGACTTGGAGCTCGGAATCACTAAGCACATAATGCACACTGGACTTGCTGCTCTGAATCACTAAGCACATAATGCACACTGGACTTGGAGCTCTGAATCACTGAGCACACAATGCACACTGGACTTGGAGCTCTGAATCACTAAGCACATAATGCACACTGGACTTGCTGCTCTGAATCACTAAGCACATAATGCACACCGGACTTGGTGCTCTGAATCACTAAGCACATAATGCACACCAGACTTGGAGCTCTAAATTATTATGCACATAATGCACACCGGACTTGGTGCTCTGAATCACTAAGCACATAATGCACACCGGACTTGGAGCTCTGAATCACTAAGCACATAATGCACACCGGACTTGGAGCTCGGAATCACTAAGCACATCATGCACACTGGACTTGCTGCTCTGAATCACTAAGCACATAATGCACACTAGACTTGGAGCTCTGAATCACTAAGCACATAATGCACACCGGACTTGCTGCTCTGAATCACTAAGCGCATAATGCACACCGGACTTGGTGCTCTGAATCACTATGCACATAATGCACACTGGACTTGGAGTTCTGAATCACTAAGCGCATAATGCACACTGGACTTGGAGCTCTGAATCACTAAGCACATCATGCACACTGGACTTGGAGCTATGAATCACTAAGCACATAATGCACACTGGACTTGGAGCTATGAATCACTAAGCACATCATGCCCACTGGACTTGCTGCTCTGAATCACTAAGCACATAATGCACACTGGACTTGGAGTTCTGAATCACTAAGCACATCATGCACACTGGACTTGGAGCTATGAATCACTAAGCACATAATGCACACTGGACTTGGGTCTATGAATCACTAAGCACATCATGCCCACTGGACTTGCTGCTCTGAATCACTAAGCACATAATGCACACTGGACTTGCTGCTCTGAATCACTAAGCACATCACGCACACTGGACTTGGAGCTCTGAATCACTAAGCACATAATGCACACCGGACTTGGTGCTCCGAATCACTATGCACATCACGCACACTGGACTTGGAGCTCTGAATCACTAAGCACATAATGCACACCGGACTTGGTGCTCTGAATCACTAAGCACATAATGCACACTGGACTTGCTGCTCCGAATCACTAAGCACATAATGCAACCTGGACTTGGAGCTCTGAATCTCTAAGCACATAATGCACACCGGACTTGGTGCTCTGAATCACTATGCACATCACGCACACTGGACTTGGAGCTCTGAATCACTATGCACATAATGCACACCGGACTTGGTGCTCTGAATCACTAAGCACATAATGCACACCGGACTTGGAGCTCTGAATCATTATGCACATAATGCACACCGGACTTGGTGCACTGAATCACTAAGCACAATGCACACCGAACTTGGAGCTCTGAATCACTAAGCACATAATGCACACCGGACTTGGAGCTCGGAATCACTAAGCACATCATGCACACTGGACTTGCTGCTCTGAATCACTAAGCACATAAGGCACACTGGACTTGGAGCTCTGAATCATTAAGCACATCATGCACACTGGACTTGGAGCTATGAATCACTAAGCACATAATGCACACTGGACTTGGAGCTATGAATCACTAAGCACATCATGCCCACCGGACTTGCTGCTCTGAATCACTAAGCGCATAATGCACACCGGACTTGGTGCTCTGAATCACTATGCACATAATGCACACTGGACTTGGAGTTCTGAATCACTAAGCGCATAATGCACACTGGACTTGGAGCTATGAATCACTAAGCACATAATGCACACTGGACTTGGAGCTATGAATCACTAAGCACATCATGCCCACTGGACTTGCTGCTCTGAATCACTAAGCACATAATGCACACTGGACTTGGAGTTCTGAATCACTAAGCACATAATGCAAACTGGACTTGGAGTTCTGAATCACTAAGCACATAATGCACCCTGGACTCGGAGCTCTGAATCACTAAGCACATAATGCACACCGGACTTGGAGTTCTGAATCACTAAGCGCATAATGCACACCGGACTTGGTGCTCTGAATCACTATGCACATAATGCACACTGGACTTGGAGTTCTGAATCACTAAGTGCATAATGCACACTGGACTTGGAGCTCTGAATCACTAAGCACAAAATGCACACCGGACTTGGAGCTCTGAATCACTAAGCACACAATGCACACCGGACTTGGAGCTCGGAATGACTAAGCACATAATGCACACTGGACTTGGTGCTCTGAATCACTATGCACATCATGCACACTGGACTTGGAGCTCTGAATCACTAAGCACACAATGCACACCGGACTTGGAGCTTGGAATGACTAAGCACATAATGCACACTGGACTTGGTGCTCTGAATCACTAAGCACATAATGCACATTGGACCTGGAGCGCTGAATCACTAAGCACATAATGCACATTGGACCTGGAGCGCTGAATCACTAAGCACATAATGCACACTGGACTTGCTGCTCTGAATCACTAAGCACATAATGAACACAGGACCTGGAGCTTGGAATCACTAAGCACATAATGCACACTGGACTTGGAGCTCTGAATCACTAAGCACATAATGCACATTGGACCTGGATCGCTGAATCACTAAGCACAATAATGCACACTGGACTTGCTGCTCTGAATCACTAAGCACATAATGCACACAGGACTTGGAGCTCGGAATCACTAAGCATATAATGCACACTGGACTTGCTGCTCTGAATCACTAAGCACATAATGCACAGAGGACCTGGAGCTCGGAATCACTAAGCACATACTGCACACTGGACCTGGAGCTGTGAATCACTAAGCACATAATGCCCACTGGACTTTGAGCTCTGAATCACTAAGTACACAATGCACACCGGACTTGGAGCTCAGAATCACTAAGCACATCATGCACACTGGATTTGGAGATCTGAATCACTAAGCACATAATGCACACTGGACCTGGATCTCTGAATCACTAAGCACACCATGCACACTGGACTTGCTGCTCTGAATCACTAAGCACACAATGCACACTGGACTTGGAGATCTGCATCACTAAGCACATAATGCACACTGGACTTGGGGCTCTGAATCACTAAGCACATAATGCACACTGGACCTGGAGCTCTGAATCACTAAGCACATAATGCACACTGGACTTGGAGCTCTGAATCACTAAGCACATAATGCACACTGGACCTGGAGCACTGAATCACTAAGCACATAATGCACACTGGACCTGGAGCTCTGAATCACTAAGCACATAATGCACACTGGACTTGCTGCTCTGTATCACTAAGCACATCACGCACACTGGACTTGGAGCTCTGAATCACTAAGCACATAATGCACACTGGACTTGCTGCTCTGAATCACTAAGCACATCACGCACACTGGACTTGGAGCTCGGAATCACTAAGCACATAATGCACACTGGACTTGCTGCTCTGAATCACTAAGCACATAATGCACACTGGACTTGGAGCTCTGAATCACTGAGCACATAATGCACACTGGACTTGGAGCTCTGAATCACTAAGCACATAATGCACACTGGACTTGCTGCTCTGAATCACTGAGCACATCACGCACACTTGACTTGGAGCTCTGAATAACTAAGCACATAATGCACACTGGACTTGCTGCTCTGAATCATTAAGCACATCATGCACACTGGACTTGGAGCTCTGAATCACTAAGCACATAATGCACACTGAACTTGCTGCTCTGAATCACTAAGCACATAATGCACACTGGACTTGCTGCTCTGAATCACTAAGCACATAATGCACACTGGACTTGGAGCTCTGAATCACTAAGCACATAATGCACACTGGACTTGGAGCTCTGAATCACTAAGCACATAATGCACACTGGACTTGCTGCTCTGAATCACTAAGCACATAATGCACACTGGACTTGGAGCTCTGAATCACTAAGCACATACTGCACACTGGACTTGGAGTTCTGAATCACTAAGCACATAATGCACACTGGACTTGGAGCTCTGAATCACTAAGCACATCATGCACACTGGACTTGGAGCTCTGAATCACTAAGCACATAATGCACACTGGACTTGCTGCTCTGAATCACTAAGCACATCACGCACACTGGACTTGGAGCTCTGAATCACTAAGCACATAATGCACACCGGACTTGGTGCTCTGAACCACTAAGCACATAATGCACACTGGACTTGCTGTTCCGAATCACTAAGCACATAATGCACACTGGACTTGGAGCTCTGAATCTCTAAGCACATAATGCACACCGGACTTGGTGCTCTGAATCACTATGCACATCACGCACACTGGAGTTTGAGCTCTGAATCACTATGCACATAATGCACACCGGACTTGATGCTCTGAATCACTAAGCACATAATGCACACCAGACTTGGAGCTCTGAATCATTATGCACATAATGCACACCGGACTTGGAGCTCGGAATCACTAAGCACATCATGCACACTGGACTTGCTGCTCTGAATCACTAAGCACATAATGCACACTGGACTTGGAGCTCTGAATCACTAAGCACATAATGCACACCGGACTTGCTGCTCTGAATCACTAAGCGCATAATGCACACCGGACTTGGAGCTCTGAATCACTAAGCACATAATGCACACCGGACTTGGAGCTCTGAATCACTAAGCACATAATGCACACTGAGCTTGCTGCTCTGAATCACTAAGCACATAATGCACACTGGACTTGGAGCTCTGAATCACTAAGCACATAATGCACACTGGACTTGGAGCTCTGAATCACTAAGCACATAATGCACACTGGATTTGCTGCTCTGAATCACTAAGCACATAATGCACACTGGACTTGGAGCTCTGAATCACTAAGCACATACTGCACACTGGACTTGGAGTTCTGAATCACTAAACACATAATGCACACTGGACTTGGAGCTCTGAATCACTAAGCACATCATGCACACTGGACTTGGAGCTCTGAATCACTAAGCACATAATGCACACTGGACTTGCTGCTCTGAATCACTAAGCACATAATGCACACTGGACTTGGAGCTCTGAATCACTAAGCACATAATGCACACTGGACTTGGAGCTCTGAATCACTAAGCACATAATGCACACTGGACTTGCTGCTCTGAATCACTAAGCACATCACGCACACTGGACTTGGAGCTCTGAATCACTAAGCACATAATGCACACCGGACTTGGTGCTCTGAACCACTAAGCACATAATGCACACTGGACTTGCTGCTCCGAATCACTAAGCACATAATGCACACTGGACTTGGAGCTCTGAATCTCTAAGCACATAATGCACACTGGACTTGCTGCTCTGAATCACTAAGCACATCACGCACACTGGACTTGGAGCTCTGAATCACTAAGCACATAATGCACACCGGACTTGGTGCTCTGAACCACTAAGCACATAATGCACACTGGACTTGCTGCTCCGAATCACTAAGCACATAATGCACACTGGACTTGGAGCTCTGAATCTCTAAGCACATAATGCACACCAGACTTGGTGCTCTGAATCACTATGCACATCACGCACCCTGGACTTGGTGCTCTGAATCACTAAGCACATAATGCACACAGGACTTGGAGCTCTGAATCATTATGCACATAATGCACACCGGACTTGGTGCTCTGAATCACTAAGCACATAATGCACACCGGACTTGGAGCTCTGAATCACTAAGCACATAATGCACACCGGACTTGGAGCTCGGAATCACTAAGCACATCATGCACACTGGACTTGCTGCTCTGAATCACTAAGCACATAATGCACACTGGACTTGGAGCTCTGAATCACTAAGCACATAATGCACACCGGACTTGCTGCTCTGAATCACTAAGCGCATAATGCACACCGGACTTGGTGCTCTGAATCACTATGCACATAATGCACACTGGACTTGGAGTTCTGAATAACTAAGCGCATAATGCACACTGGACTTGGAGCTCTGAATCACTAAGCACATCATGCACACTGGACTTGGAGCTATGAATCACTAAGCACATAATGCACACTGGACTTGGAGCTATGAATCAATAAGCACATCATGCCCACTGGACTTGCTGCTCTGAATCACTAAGCACATAATGCACACTGGACTTGGAGTTCTGAATCACTAAGCACATCATGCACACTGGACTTTGAGCTATGAATCACTAAGCACATAATGCACACTGGACTTGGAGCTATGAATCACTAAGCACATCATGCCCACTGGACTTGCTGCTCTGAATCACTAAGCACATAATGCACACTGGACTTGCTGCTCTGAATCACTAAGCACATCACGCACACTGGACTTGGAGCTCTGAATCACTAAGCACATAATGCACACCGGACTTGGTGCTCCGAATCACTATGCATATCACGCACACTGGACTTGGAGCTCTGAATCACTAAGCACATAATGCACACCAGACTTGGTGCTCTGAATCACTAAGCACATAATGCACACTGGACTTGCTGCTCCGAATCACTAAGCATATAATGCACACTGGACTTGGAGCTCTGAATCTCTAAGCACATAATGCACACCGGACTTGGTGCTCTGAATCACTATGCACATCACGCACACTGGACTTGGAGCTCTGAATCACTATGCACATAATGCACACCGGACTTGGTGCTCTGAATCACTAAGCACATAATGCACACCGGACTTGGAGCTCTGAATCATTATGCACATAATGCACACCGGACTTGGAGCTCTGAATCACTAAGCACATAATGCACACCGGACTTGGAGCTCTGAATCACTAAGCACATCATGCACACCGGACTTGGAGCTCTGAATCACTAAGCACATCATGCACACCGGACTTGGAGCTCGGAATCACTAAGCACATCATGCACACTGGACTTGGAGCTATGAATCACTAAGCACATCATGCCCACTGGACTTGCTGCTCTGAATCACTAAGCACATAATGCACACTGGACTTGGAGTTCTGAATCACTAAGCACATAATGCACACTGGACTTGGAGGTCTGAATCACTAAGCACATAATGCACACTGGACTTGGAGTTCTGAATCACTAAGCACATAATGCACCCTGGACTTGGAGCTCTGAATCACTAAGCACATAATGCACACCGGACTTGCTGCTCTGAATCACTAAGCGCATAATGCACACCGGACTTGGTGCTCTGAATCACTATGCACATAATGCACACTGGACTTGGAGTTCTGAATTACTAAGCGCATAATGCACACTGGACTTGGAGTTCTGAATCACTAAGCGCATAATGCACACTGGACTTGGAGCTCTGAATCACTAAGCACATCATGCACATTGGACTTGGAGCTATGAATCACTAAGCACATAATGCACACTGGACTTGGAGCTATGAATCACTAAGCGCATCATGCCCACTGGACTTGCTGCTCTGAATCACTAAGCACATAATGCACACTGGACTTGGAGTTCTTAATCACTAAGCACATCATGCACACTGGACTTGGAGCTATGAATCACTAAGCACATAATGCACACTGGACTTGGAGCTATGAATCACTAAGCACATCATGCCCACTGGACTTGCTGCTCTGAATCACTAAGCACATAATGCACACTGGACTTGCTGCTCTGAATCACTAAGCACATCACGCACACTGGACTTGGAGCTCTGAATCACTAAGCACATAATGCACACCAGACTTGGTGCTCCGAATCACTATGCACATCACGCACACTGGACTTGGAGCTCTGAATCACTAAGCACATGATGCACACCGGACTTGGTGCTCTGAATCTCTAAGCACATAATGCACACCGGACTTGGTGCTCTGAATCACTATGCACATCACGCACACTGGACTTGGAGCTCTGAATCACTATGCACATAATGCACACCGGACTTGGTGCTCTGAATCACTAAGCACATAATGCACACCGGACTTGGAGCTCTGAATCATTATGCACATAATGCACACCGGACTTGGTGCTCTGAATCACTAAGCACATAATGCACACCGGACTTGAAGCTCTGAATCACTAAGCACATAATGCACACCGGACTTGGAGCTCTGAATCACTAAGCACATCATGCACACTGGACTTGCTGCTCTGAATCACTAAGCACATAATGCACACTGGACTTGGAGCTCTGAATCCCTAAGCACATAATGCACACCGGACCTGCTGCTCTGAATCACTAAGCGCATAATGCACACCGGACTTGGAGTTCTGAATCACTAAGCACATAATGCACACTGGACTTGGAGTTCTGAATCACTAAGCACATAATGCACCCTGGACTTGGAGCTCTGAATCACTAAGCACATAATGCACACCGGACTTGGAGTTCTGAATCACTAAGCGCATAATGCACACCGGACTTGGTGCTCTGAATCACTATGCACATAATGCACACTGGACTTGGAGTTCTGAATCACTAAGTGCATAATGCACACTGGACTTGGAGCTCTGAATCACTAAGCACATCATGCACACTGGACTTGGAGCTATGAATCACTAAGCACATAATGCACACTGGACTTGGAGCTATGAATCACTAAGCACATCATGCCCACTGGACTTGCTGCTCTGAATCACTAAGCACATAATGCACACTGGACTTGGAGCTCTGAATCACTAAGCACATAATGCACACCGGACTTGGTGCTCTGAATCACTAAGCACATAATGCACACTGGACTTGCTGCTCCGAATCACTAAGCACATAATGCACACTGGACTTGGAGCTCTGAATCTCTAAGCACATAATGCACACCGGACCTGGTGCTCTGAATCACTATGCACATCACGCACACTGGACTTGGAGCTCTGAATCACTATGCACATAATGCACACCGGACTTGGTGCTCTGAATCACTAAGCACATAATGCACACCGGACTTGGAGCTCTGAATCATTATGCACATAATGCACACCGGACTTGGTGCTCTGAATCACTAAGCACATAATGCACACCGGACTTGGAGCTCTGAATCACTAAGCACATAATGCACACCGGACTTGGAGCTTGGAATCACTAAGCACATCATGCACACTGGACTTGCTGCTCTGAATCACTAAGCACATAATGCACACTGGACTTGGAGCTCTAAATCACTAAGCACATAAAGCACACCGGACTTGCTGCTCTGAATCACTAAGCGCATAATGCACACCGGACTTGGTGCTCTGAATCACTAAGCACATAATGCACACTGGACCTGGAGCGCTGAATCACCAAGCACATAATGCACACTGGACTTGCTGCTCTGAATCACTAAGCACATAATGCACACAGGACCTGGAGCTCGGAATCACTAAGCACATAATGCACACTGGACTTGCTGCTCTGAATCACTAAGCACATAATGCACACAGGACCTGGAGCTCGGAATCACTAAGCACATAATGCCCACTGGACTTGGAGCTCTGAATCACTAAGCTCATAATGCACGCTGGATTTGGAGATCTGAATCACTAAGCACATAATGCACAATGGACTTGGAGCTCTGAATCACTATGCACATCATGCACACTGGACTTGCTGCTCTGAATCACTAAGCACATAATGCACACTGGACTTGGTGCTCTGAATCACTATGCACATCATGCACACTGGACTTGGAGCTCTGAATCACTAAGCACATAATGCACACTGGACTTGGTGCTCTGAATCACTATGCACATCATGCACACTGGACTTGGAGCTCTGAATCACTAAGCACATAATGCACACTGGACTTGCTGCTCTGAATCACTAAGCACATAATGCACACTGAACTTGCTGCTCTGAATCACTAAACACATAATGCACAAAGGACCTGGAGCTCGGAATCACTAAACACATAATGCACAATGGACTTGGAGCTCTGAATCACTATGCACATCATGCACACTGGACTTGCTGCTCTGAATCACTAAGCACATAATGCACACTGGACTTGGTGCTCTGAATCACTATGCACATCATGCACACTGGACTTGGAGCTCTGAATCACTAAGCACATAATGCACACTGGACTTGGTGCTCTGAATCACTATGCACATCATGCACACTGGACTTGGAGCTCTGAATCACTAAGCACATAATGCACACTGGACTTGCTGCTCTGAATCACTAAGCACATAATGCACACTGAACTTGCTGCTCTGAATCACTATGCACATCATGCACACTGGACTTGGAGCTCTGAATCACTAAGCACATAATGCACACTGGACTTGGTGCTCTGAATCACTAAGCACATAATGCACAATGGACTTGGAGCTCTGAATCACTATGCACATCATGCACACTGGACTTGCTGCTCTGAATCACTAAGCACATAATGCACACTGGACTTGGTGCTCTGAATCACTATGCACATCATGCACACTGGACTTGGAGCTCTGAATCACTAAGCACATAATGCACACTGGACTTGGTGCTCTGAATCACTATGCACATCATGCACACTGGACTTGGAGCTCTGAATCACTAAGCACATAATGCACACTGGACTTGATGCTCTGAATCACTAAGCACATAATGCACACTGAACTTGCTGCTCTGAATCACTAAGCACATAATGCACAAAGGACCTGGAGCTCGGAATCACTAAACACATAATGCACAATGGACTTGGAGCTCTGAATCACTATGCACATCATGCACACTGGACTTGCTGCTCTGAATCACTAAGCACATAATGCACACTGGACTTGGTGCTCTGAATCACTATGCACATCATGCACACTGGACTTGGAGCTCTGAATCACTAAGCACATAATGCACACTGGACTTGGTGCTCTGAATCACTATGCACATCATGCACACTGGACTTGGAGCTCTGAATCACTAAGCACATAATGCACACTGGACTTGCTGCTCTGAATCACTAAGCACATAATGCACACTGAACTTGCTGCTCTGAATCACTAAGCACATAATGCACAAAGGACCTGGAGCTCGGAATCACTAAGCACATAATGCACACTGGACTTGGAGCTCTGAATCACTAAGCACATAATGCACACTGGACCTGGAGCGCTGAATCACCAAGCACATAATGCACACTGGACTTGCTGCTCTGAATCACTAAGCACATAATGCACACAGGACATGGAGCTCGGAATCACTAAGCACATAATGCACACTGGACTTGCTGCTCTGAATCACTAAGCACATAATGCACACAGGACCTGGAGCTCGGAATCACTAAGCACATAATGCCCACTGGACTTGGAGCTCTGAATCACTAAGCATACAATGCACACCGGACTTGGAGCACGGAATGACTAAGCACATAATGCGCACTGGACTTGGTGCTCTGAATCACTAAGCACATAATGCACACAGGACCTGGAGCTGTGAATCACTAAGCACATAATGCCCACTGGACTTGGAGCTCTGAATCACTAAGCACACAATGCACACCGGACTTGGAGCTCGGAATGACTAAGCACATAATGCACACTGGACTTGGTGCTCTGAATCACTATGCACATCATGCACACTGGACTTGGAGCTCTGAATCACCAAGCACATAATGCACACCGGACTTGGAGCTCTGAATCACTAAGCACACAATGCACACCGGACTTGGAGCTCGGAATGACTAAGCACATAATGCACACTGGACTTGGTGCTCTGAATCACTATGCACATCATGCACACTGGACTTGGAGCTCTGAATCACTAAGCACACAATGCACACCGGACTTGGAGCTCGGAATGACTAAGCACATAATGCACACTGGACTTGGTGCTCTGAATCACTAAGCACATAATGCACATTGGACCTGGAGCGCTGAATCACTAAGCACATAAAGCACATTGGACCTGGAGCGCTGAATCACTAAGCACATAATGCACACTGGACTTGCTGCTCTGAATCACTAAGCACATAATGAACACAGGACCTGGAGCTCGGAATAACTAAGCACATAATGCACACTGGACTTGGAGCTCTGAATCACTAAGCACATAATGCACATTGGACCTGGAGCGCTGAATCACTAAGCACAATAATGCACACTGGACTTGCTGCTCTGAATCACTAAGCACATAATGCAGACAGGACTTGGAGCTCGGAATCACTAAGCACATAATGCACACTGGACTTGCTGCTCTGAATCACTAAGCACATAATGCACACAGGACCTGGAGCTCGGAATCACTAAGCACATACTGCACACTGGACCTGGAGCTGTGAATCACTAAGCACATAATGCCCACTGGACTTAGAGCTCTGAATCACAAAGTACACAATGCACACCGGACTTGGAGCTCAGAATCACTAAGCACATCATGCACACTGGATTTGGAGATCTGAATCACTAAGCACATAATGCACACTGGACCTGGATCTCTGAATCACTAAGCACACCATGCACACTTGACTTGCTGCTCTGAATCACTAAGCACACAATGCACACTGGACTTGGAGATCTGCATCACTAAGCACATAATGCACACTGGACTTGAGGCTCTGAATCACTAAGCACATAATGCACACTGGACCTGGAGCTCTGAATCACTAAGCACATAATGCACACTGGACTTGGAGCTCTGAATCACTAAGCACATAATGCACACTGGACCTGGAGCTCTGAATCACTAAGCACATAATGCACACTGGACCTGGAGCTCTGAATCACTAAGCACATAATGCACACTGGACTGGCTGCTCTGAATCACTAAGCACATCACGCACACTGGACTTGGAGCTCTGAATCACTAAGCACATAATGCACACTGGACTTGCTGCTCTGAATCACTAAGCACATCACGCACACTGGACTTGGAGCTCGGAATCACTGAGCACATAATGCACACTGGACTTGCTGCTCTGAATCACTAAGCACATAATGCACACTGGACTTGGAGCTCTGAATCACTGAGCACATAATGCACACTGGACTTGGAGCTCTGAATCACTAAGCACATAATGCACACTGGACTTGCTGCTCTGAATCACTAAGCACATAATGCACACTGGACTGGCTGCTCTGAATCACTAAGCACATCACGCACACTGGACTTGGAGCTCTGAATAACTAAGCACATAATGCACACTGGACTTGCTGCTCTGAATCATTAAGCACATCACGCACACTGGACTTGGAGCTCTGAATCACTAAGCACATAATGCACACTGGACTTGCTGCTCTGAATCACTAAGCACATAATGCACACTGGACTTGGAGCTCTGAATCACTAAGCACATAATGCACACTGGACTTGCTGCTCTGAATCACTAAGCACATAATGCACACTGGACTTGGAGCTCTGAATCACTAAGCACATAATGCACACTGGACTTGGAGCTCTGAATCACTAAGCACATAATGCACACTGGACTTGGAGCTCTGAATCACTAAGCACATAATGCACACAGGACTTGGAGCTCTGAATCACTAAGCACATACTGCACACTGGACTTGGAGTTCTGAATCACTAAGCACATAATGCACACTGGACTTGGAGCTCTGAATCACTGAGCACATCATGCACACTGGACTTGGAGCTCTGAATCACTAAGCACATAATGCACACTGGACTTGCTGCTCTGAATCACTAAGCACATAATGCACACTGGACTTGGAGCTCTGAATCACTAAGCACATAATGCACACTGGACTTGGAGCTCTGAATCACTAAGCACATAATGCACACTGGACTTGCTGCTCTGAATCACTAAGCACATCACGCACACTGGACTTGGAGCTCTGAATCTCTAAGCACATAATGCACACTGGACTTGCTGCTCTGAATCACTAAGCACATAATGCACACTGGAGTTGGAGCTCTGAATCACTAAGCACATAATGCACACCGGACTTGGAGCTCTGAATCATTATGCACATAATGCACACTGGAGTTGGAGCTCTGAATCACTAAGCACATAATGCACACCGGACTTGGAGCTCTGAATCATTATGCACATAATGCACACCGGACTTAGTGCTCTGAATCACTAAGCACATAATGCACACCGGACTTGGTGCTCTGAATCACTAAGCACATAATGCACACCAGACTTGGAGCTTTAAATCATTATGCACATAATGCACACCGGACTTGGTGCTCTGAATCACTAAGCACATAATGCACACCGGACTTGGAGCTCTGAATCACTAAGCACATAATGCACACTGGACTTGGAGCTCGGAATCACTAAGCACATCATGCACACTGGACTTGCTGCTCTGAATCACTAAGCGCATAATGCACACTAGACTTGGAGCTCTGAATCACTAAGCACATAATGCACACCGGACTTGCTGCTCTGAATCACTAAGCGCATAATGCACACCGGACTTGGTGCTCTGAACCACTATGCACATAATGCACACTGGACTTGGAGTTCTGAATCACTAAGCGCATAATGCACACTGGACTTGGAGCTCTGAATCACTAAGCACATCATGCACACTGGACTTGGAGCTATGAATCACTAAGCACATAATGCACACTGGACTTGGAGCTATGAATCACTAAGCACATCATGCCCACTGGACTTGCTGCTCTGAATCACTAAGCACATAATGCACCCTGGACTTGGAGTTCTGAATCACTAAGCACATCATGCACACTGGACTTGAAGCTATGAATCACTAAGCACATAATGCACACTGGACTTGGATCTATGAATCATTAAGCACATCATGCTCACTGGACTTGCTGCTCTGAATCACTAAGCACATAATGCACACTGGACTTGCTGCTCTGAATCACTAAGCACATCACGCACACTGGACTTGGAGCTCTGAATCACTAAGCACATAATGCACACCGGACTTGGTGCTCCGAATCACTATGCACATCACGCACACTGGACTTGGAGCTCTGAATCACTAAGCACATAATGCACACCGGACTTGGTGCTCTGAATCACTAAGCACATAATGCACACTGGACTTGCTGCTCCGAATCACTAAGCACATAATGCACACTGGACTTGGAGCTCTGAATCTCTAAGCACATAATGCACACCGGACTTGGTGCTCTGAATCACTATGCACATCCCGCACACTGGACTTGGAGCTCTGAATCACTATGCACATAATGCACACCGGACTTGGTGCTCTGAATCACTAAGCACATAATGCACACCGGACTTGGAGCTCTGAATCATTATGCACATAATGCACACCGGACTTGGTGCTCTGAATCACTAAGCACAATGCACACCGAACTTGGAGCTCTGAATCACTAAGCACATAATGCACACCGGACTTGGAGCTCGGAATCACTAAGCACATCATGCACACTGGACTTGCTGCTCTGAATCACTAAGCACATAATGCACATTGGACTTGGAGCTCTGAATCACTAAGCATATAATGCACACCGGACTTGCTGCTCTGAATCACTAAGCGCATAATGCACACCGGACTTGGTGCTCTGAATCACTATGCTCATAATGCACACTGGACTTGGAGTTCTGAATCACTAAGCGCATAATGCACACTGGACCTGGAGCTCTGAATCACTAAGCACATCATGCACACTGGACTTGGAGCTATGAATCACTAAGCACATAATGCACACTGGACTTGGAGCTATGAATCACTAAGCACATCATGCCCACTGGACTTGCTGCTCTGAATCACTAAGCACATAATGCACACTGGACTTGGAGTTCTGAATCACTAAGCACATAATGCACCCTGGACTTGGAGCTCTGAATCACTAAGCACATAATGCACACCGGACTTGGAGTTCTGAATCACTAAGCGCATAATGCACACCGGACTTGGTGCTCTGAATCACTATGCACATAATGCACACTGGACTTGGAGTTCTGAATCACTAAGTGCATAATGCACAATGGACTTGGAGCTCTGAATCACTAAGCACAAAATGCACACCGGACTTGGAGCTCTGAATCACTAAGCACACAATGCACACCGGACTTGGAGCTCGGAATGACTAAGCACATAATGCACACTGGACCTGGAGCTCTGAATCACTAAGCACATAATGCACACTGGACTTGCTGCTCTGAATCACTAAGCACATCACGCACACTGGACTTGGAGCTCTGAATCACTAAGCACATAATGCACACTGGACTTGCTGCTCTGAATCACTAAGCACATCACGCACACTGGACTTGGAGCTCGGAATCACTAAGCACATAATGCACACTGGACTTGCTGCTCTGAATCACTAAGCACATAATGCACACTGGACTTGGAGCTCTGAATCACTGAGCAAATAATGCACACTGGACTTGGAGCTCTGAATCACTAAGCACATAATGCACACTGGACTTGCTGCTCTGAATCACTGAGCACATCACGCACACTGGACTTGGAGCTCTGAATAACTAAGCACATAATGCACACTGGACTTGCTGCTCTGAATCATTAAGCACATCATGCACACTGGACTTGGAGCTCTGAATCACTAAGCACATAATGCACACTGAACTTGCTGCTCTGAATCACTAAGCACATAATGCACACTGGACTTGGAGCTCTGAATCACTAAGCACATAATGCACACTGGACTTGCTGCTCTGAATCACTAAGCACATAATGCACACTGGACTTGATGCTCTGAATCACTAAGCACATAATGCACACTGAACTTGCTGCTCTGAATCACTAAGCACATAATGCACAAAGGACCTGGAGCTCGGAATCACTAAACACATAATGCACAATGGACTTGGAGCTCTGAATCACTATGCACATCATGCACACTGGACTTGCTGCTCTGAATCACTAAGCACATAATGCACACTGGACTTGGTGCTCTGAATCACTATGCACATCATGCACACTGGACTTGGAGCTCTGAATCACTAAGCACATAATGCACACTGGACTTGGTGCTCTGAATCACTATGCACATCATGCACACTGGACTTGGAGCTCTGAATCACTAAGCACATAATGCACACTGGACTTGCTGCTCTGAATCACTAAGCACATAATGCACACTGAACTTGCTGCTCTGAATCACTAAGCACATAATGCACAAAGGACCTGGAGCTCGGAATCACTAAGCACATAATGCACACTGGACTTGGAGCTCTGAATCACTAAGCACATAATGCACACTGGACCTGGAGCGCTGAATCACCAAGCACATAATGCACACTGGACTTGCTGCTCTGAATCACTAAGCACATAATGCACACAGGACATGGAGCTCGGAATCACTAAGCACATAATGCACACTGGACTTGCTGCTCTGAATCACTAAGCACATAATGCACACAGGACCTGGAGCTCGGAATCACTAAGCACATAATGCCCACTGGACTTGGAGCTCTGAATCACTAAGCACACAATGCACACCGGACTTGGAGCACGGAATGACTAAGCACATAATGCGCACTGGACTTGGTGCTCTGAATCACTAAGCACATAATGCACACAGGACCTGGAGCTGTGAATCACTAAGCACATAATGCCCACTGGACTTGGAGCTCTGAATCACTAAGCACACAATGCACACCGGACTTGGAGCTCGGAATGACTAAGCACATAATGCACACTGGACTTGGTGCTCTGAATCACTATGCACATCATGCACACTGGACTTGGAGCTCTGAATCACCAAGCACATAATGCACACCGGACTTGGAGCTCTGAATCACTAAGCACACAATGCA
Organism: Ambystoma mexicanum; assembly: GCF_040938575.1. Taxonomy (NCBI): domain Eukaryota; kingdom Metazoa; phylum Chordata; class Amphibia; order Caudata; family Ambystomatidae; genus Ambystoma; species Ambystoma mexicanum. The sequence continues at coordinate 1,691,318,401 of NC_090932.1, read as the reverse complement.
CACCGGACTTGGAGCTCGGAATGACTAAGCACATAATGCACACTGGACTTGGTGCTCTGAATCACTATGCACATCATGCACACTGGACTTGGAGCTCTGAATCACTAAGCACACAATGCACACCGGACTTGGAGCTCGGAATGACTAAGCACATAATGCACACTGGACTTGGTGCTCTGAATCACTAAGCACATAATGCACATTGGACCTGGAGCGCTGAATCACTAAGCACATAAAGCACATTGGACCTGGAGCGCTGAATCACTAAGCACATAATGCACACTGGACTTGCTGCTCTGAATCACTAAGCACATAATGAACACAGGACCTGGAGCTCGGAATAACTAAGCACATAATGCACACTGGACTTGGAGCTCTGAATCACTAAGCACATAATGCACATTGGACCTGGAGCGCTGAATCACTAAGCACAATAATGCACACTGGACTTGCTGCTCTGAATCACTAAGCACATAATGCAGACAGGACTTGGAGCTCGGAATCACTAAGCACATAATGCACACTGGACTTGCTGCTCTGAATCACTAAGCACATAATGCACACAGGACCTGGAGCTCGGAATCACTAAGCACATACTGCACACTGGACCTGGAGCTGTGAATCACTAAGCACATAATGCCCACTGGACTTAGAGCTCTGAATCACAAAGTACACAATGCACACCGGACTTGGAGCTCAGAATCACTAAGCACATCATGCACACTGGATTTGGAGATCTGAATCACTAAGCACATAATGCACACTGGACCTGGATCTCTGAATCACTAAGCACACCATGCACACTTGACTTGCTGCTCTGAATCACTAAGCACACAATGCACACTGGACTTGGAGATCTGCATCACTAAGCACATAATGCACACTGGACTTGAGGCTCTGAATCACTAAGCACATAATGCACACTGGACCTGGAGCTCTGAATCACTAAGCACATAATGCACACTGGACTTGGAGCTCTGAATCACTAAGCACATAATGCACACTGGACCTGGAGCTCTGAATCACTAAGCACATAATGCACACTGGACCTGGAGCTCTGAATCACTAAGCACATAATGCACACTGGACTGGCTGCTCTGAATCACTAAGCACATCACGCACACTGGACTTGGAGCTCTGAATCACTAAGCACATAATGCACACTGGACTTGCTGCTCTGAATCACTAAGCACATCACGCACACTGGACTTGGAGCTCGGAATCACTGAGCACATAATGCACACTGGACTTGCTGCTCTGAATCACTAAGCACATAATGCACACTGGACTTGGAGCTCTGAATCACTGAGCACATAATGCACACTGGACTTGGAGCTCTGAATCACTAAGCACATAATGCACACTGGACTTGCTGCTCTGAATCACTAAGCACATAATGCACACTGGACTGGCTGCTCTGAATCACTAAGCACATCACGCACACTGGACTTGGAGCTCTGAATAACTAAGCACATAATGCACACTGGACTTGCTGCTCTGAATCATTAAGCACATCACGCACACTGGACTTGGAGCTCTGAATCACTAAGCACATAATGCACACTGGACTTGCTGCTCTGAATCACTAAGCACATAATGCACACTGGACTTGGAGCTCTGAATCACTAAGCACATAATGCACACTGGACTTGCTGCTCTGAATCACTAAGCACATAATGCACACAGGACTTGGAGCTCTGAATCACTAAGCACATAATGCACACTGGACTTGGAGCTCTGAATCACTAAGCACATAATGCACACTGGACTTGGAGCTCTGAATCACTAAGCACATAATGCACACAGGACTTGGAGCTCTGAATCACTAAGCACATACTGCACACTGGACTTGGAGTTCTGAATCACTAAGCACATAATGCACACTGGACTTGGAGCTCTGAATCACTGAGCACATCATGCACACTGGACTTGGAGCTCTGAATCACTAAGCACATAATGCACACTGGACTTGCTGCTCTGAATCACTAAGCACATAATGCACACTGGACTTGGAGCTCTGAATCACTAAGCACATAATGCACACTGGACTTGGAGCTCTGAATCACTAAGCACATAATGCACACTGGACTTGCTGCTCTGAATCACTAAGCACATCACGCACACTGGACTTGGAGCTCTGAATCTCTAAGCACATAATGCACACTGGACTTGCTGCTCTGAATCACTAAGCACATAATGCACACTGGAGTTGGAGCTCTGAATCACTAAGCACATAATGCACACCGGACTTGGAGCTCTGAATCATTATGCACATAATGCACACTGGAGTTGGAGCTCTGAATCACTAAGCACATAATGCACACCGGACTTGGAGCTCTGAATCATTATGCACATAATGCACACCGGACTTAGTGCTCTGAATCACTAAGCACATAATGCACACCGGACTTGGTGCTCTGAATCACTAAGCACATAATGCACACCAGACTTGGAGCTTTAAATCATTATGCACATAATGCACACCGGACTTGGTGCTCTGAATCACTAAGCACATAATGCACACCGGACTTGGAGCTCTGAATCACTAAGCACATAATGCACACTGGACTTGGAGCTCGGAATCACTAAGCACATCATGCACACTGGACTTGCTGCTCTGAATCACTAAGCGCATAATGCACACTAGACTTGGAGCTCTGAATCACTAAGCACATAATGCACACCGGACTTGCTGCTCTGAATCACTAAGCGCATAATGCACACCGGACTTGGTGCTCTGAACCACTATGCACATAATGCACACTGGACTTGGAGTTCTGAATCACTAAGCGCATAATGCACACTGGACTTGGAGCTCTGAATCACTAAGCACATCATGCACACTGGACTTGGAGCTATGAATCACTAAGCACATAATGCACACTGGACTTGGAGCTATGAATCACTAAGCACATCATGCCCACTGGACTTGCTGCTCTGAATCACTAAGCACATAATGCACCCTGGACTTGGAGTTCTGAATCACTAAGCACATCATGCACACTGGACTTGAAGCTATGAATCACTAAGCACATAATGCACACTGGACTTGGATCTATGAATCATTAAGCACATCATGCTCACTGGACTTGCTGCTCTGAATCACTAAGCACATAATGCACACTGGACTTGCTGCTCTGAATCACTAAGCACATCACGCACACTGGACTTGGAGCTCTGAATCACTAAGCACATAATGCACACCGGACTTGGTGCTCCGAATCACTATGCACATCACGCACACTGGACTTGGAGCTCTGAATCACTAAGCACATAATGCACACCGGACTTGGTGCTCTGAATCACTAAGCACATAATGCACACTGGACTTGCTGCTCCGAATCACTAAGCACATAATGCACACTGGACTTGGAGCTCTGAATCTCTAAGCACATAATGCACACCGGACTTGGTGCTCTGAATCACTATGCACATCCCGCACACTGGACTTGGAGCTCTGAATCACTATGCACATAATGCACACCGGACTTGGTGCTCTGAATCACTAAGCACATAATGCACACCGGACTTGGAGCTCTGAATCATTATGCACATAATGCACACCGGACTTGGTGCTCTGAATCACTAAGCACAATGCACACCGAACTTGGAGCTCTGAATCACTAAGCACATAATGCACACCGGACTTGGAGCTCGGAATCACTAAGCACATCATGCACACTGGACTTGCTGCTCTGAATCACTAAGCACATAATGCACATTGGACTTGGAGCTCTGAATCACTAAGCATATAATGCACACCGGACTTGCTGCTCTGAATCACTAAGCGCATAATGCACACCGGACTTGGTGCTCTGAATCACTATGCTCATAATGCACACTGGACTTGGAGTTCTGAATCACTAAGCGCATAATGCACACTGGACCTGGAGCTCTGAATCACTAAGCACATCATGCACACTGGACTTGGAGCTATGAATCACTAAGCACATAATGCACACTGGACTTGGAGCTATGAATCACTAAGCACATCATGCCCACTGGACTTGCTGCTCTGAATCACTAAGCACATAATGCACACTGGACTTGGAGTTCTGAATCACTAAGCACATAATGCACCCTGGACTTGGAGCTCTGAATCACTAAGCACATAATGCACACCGGACTTGGAGTTCTGAATCACTAAGCGCATAATGCACACCGGACTTGGTGCTCTGAATCACTATGCACATAATGCACACTGGACTTGGAGTTCTGAATCACTAAGTGCATAATGCACAATGGACTTGGAGCTCTGAATCACTAAGCACAAAATGCACACCGGACTTGGAGCTCTGAATCACTAAGCACACAATGCACACCGGACTTGGAGCTCGGAATGACTAAGCACATAATGCACACTGGACCTGGAGCTCTGAATCACTAAGCACATAATGCACACTGGACTTGCTGCTCTGAATCACTAAGCACATCACGCACACTGGACTTGGAGCTCTGAATCACTAAGCACATAATGCACACTGGACTTGCTGCTCTGAATCACTAAGCACATCACGCACACTGGACTTGGAGCTCGGAATCACTAAGCACATAATGCACACTGGACTTGCTGCTCTGAATCACTAAGCACATAATGCACACTGGACTTGGAGCTCTGAATCACTGAGCAAATAATGCACACTGGACTTGGAGCTCTGAATCACTAAGCACATAATGCACACTGGACTTGCTGCTCTGAATCACTGAGCACATCACGCACACTGGACTTGGAGCTCTGAATAACTAAGCACATAATGCACACTGGACTTGCTGCTCTGAATCATTAAGCACATCATGCACACTGGACTTGGAGCTCTGAATCACTAAGCACATAATGCACACTGAACTTGCTGCTCTGAATCACTAAGCACATAATGCACACTGGACTTGGAGCTCTGAATCACTAAGCACATAATGCACACTGGACTTGCTGCTCTGAATCACTAAGCACATAATGCACACTGGACTTGGAGCTCTGAATCACTAAGCACATAATGCACACTGGACTTGGAGCTCTGAATCACTAAGCACATAATGCACACTGGACTTGCTGCTCTGAATCACTAAGCACATAATGCACACTGGACTTGGAGCTCTGAATCACTAAGCACATACTGCACACTGGACTTGGAGTTCTGAATAACTAAGCACATAATGCACACTGGACTTGGAGCTCTGAATCACTAAGCACATCATGCACACTGGACTTGGAGCTCTGAATCACTAAGCACATAATGCACACTGGACTTGCTGCTCTGAATCACTAAGCACATAATGCACACTGGACTTGGAGCTCTGAATCACTAAGCACATAATGCACACTGGACTTGGAGCTCTGAATCACTAAGCACATAATGCACACTGGACTTGCTGCTCTGAATCACTAAGCACATCACGCACACTGGACTTGGAGCTCTGAATCACTAAGCACATAATGCACACCGGACTTGGTGCTCTGAACCACTAAGCACATAATGCACACTGGACTTGCTGTTCCGAATCACTAAGCACATAATGCACACTGGACTTGGAGCTCTGAATCTCTAAGCACATAATGCACACCGGACTTGTTGCTCTGAATCACTATGCACATCACGCACACTGGAGTTTGAGCTCTGAATCACTATGCACATAATGTACACCGGACTTGGAGCTCTGAATCATTATGCACATAATGCACACCGGACTTGGTGCTCTGAATCACTAAGCACATGATGCACACTGGACCTGGAGCACTGAATCACTAAGCACATAATGCACACTGGACCTGGAGCTCTGAATCACTAAGCACATAATGCACACTGGACTTGCTGCTCTGAATCACTAAGCACATCACGCACACTGGACTTGGAGCTCTGAATCACTAAGCACATAATGCACACTGGACTTGGAGCTCTGAATCACTAAGCACATAATGCACACTGGACTTGCTGCTCTGAATCACTAAGCACATCACGCACACTGGACTTGGAGCTCTGAATCACTAAGCACATAATGCACACCGGACTTGGTGCTCTGAACCACTAAGCACATAATGCACACTGGACTTGCTGTTCCGAATCACTAAGCACATAATGCACACTGGACTTGGAGCTCTGAATCTCTAAGCACATAATGCACACCGGACTTGTTGCTCTGAATCACTATGCACATCACGCACACTGGAGTTTGAGCTCTGAATCACTATGCACATAATGCACACCGGACTTGGTGCTCTGAATCACTAAGCACATAATGCACACCGGACTTGGAGCTCTGAATCATTATGCACATAATGCACACCGGACTTGGTGCTCTGAATCACTAAGCACATAATGCACACCGGACTTGGAGCTCTGAATCACTAAGCACATAATGCACACCGGACTTGGAGCTCTGAATCACTAAGCACATAATGCACACTGGACTTGGAGCTCTGAATCACTAAGCACATAATGCACACTGGACCTGGAGCACTGAATCACTAAGCACATAATGCACACTGGACCTGGAGCTCTGAATCACTAAGCACATAATGCACACTGGACTTGCTGCTCTGAATCACTAAGCACATCACGCACACTGGACTTGGAGCTCTGAATCACTAAGCACATAATGCACACTGGACTTGCTGCTCTGAATCACTAAGCACATCACGCACACTGGACTTGGAGCTCGGAATCACTAAGCACATAATGCACACTGGACTTGCTGCTCTGAATCACTAAGCACATAATGCACACTGGACTTGGAGCTCTGAATCACTGAGCACATAATGCACACTGGACTTTGAGCTCTGAATCACTAAGCACATATGCACACTGGACGTGCTGCTCTGAATCACTGAGCACATCACGCACACTGGACTTGGAGCTCTGAATAACTAAGCACATAATGCACACTGGACTTGCTGCTCTGAATCATTAAGCACATCATGCACACTGGACTTGGAGCTCTGAATCACTAAGCACATAATGCACACTGAACTTGCTGCTCTGAATCACTAAGCACACAATGCACACTGGACTTGGAGCTCTGAATCACTAAGCACATAATGCACACTGGACTTGCTGCTCTGAATCACTAAGCACATAATGCACACTGGACTTGGAGCTCTGAATCACTAAGCACATAATGCACACTGGACCTGGAGCTCTGAATCACTAAGCACATAATGCACACTGGACTTGCTGCTCTGAATCACTAAGCACATAATGCACACTGGACTTGGAGCTCTGAATCACTAAGCACATACTGCACACTGGACTTGGAGTTCTGAATCACTAAGCACATAATGCACACTGGACTTGGAGCTCTGAATCACTAAGCACATCATGCACACTGGACTTTGAGCTCTGAATCACTAAGCACATAATGCACACTGGACTTGCTGCTCTGAATCACTAAGCACATAATGCACACTGGACTTGGAGCTCTGAATCACTAAGCACATAATGCACACTGGACTTGGAGCTCTGAATCACTAAGCACATAATGCACACTGGACTTGCTGCTCTGAATCACTAAGCACATCACGCACACTGGACTTGGAGCTCTGAATCACTAAGCACATAATGCACACCGGACTTGGTGCTCTGAACCACTAAGCACATAATGCACACTGGACTTGCTGTTCCGAATCACTAAGCACATAATGCACACTGGACTTGGAGCTCTGAATCTCTAAGCACATAATGCACACCGGACTTGGTGCTCTGAATCACTATGCACATCACGCACACTGGAGTTTGAGCTCTGAATCACTATGCACATAATGCACACCGGACTTGGTGCTCTGAATCACTAAGCACATAATGCACACCGGACTTGGAGCTCTGAATCATTATGCACATAATGCACACCGGACTTGGTGCTCTGAATCACTAAGCACATAATGCACACCGGACTTGGAGCTCTGAATCACTAAGCACATAATGCACACCGGACTTGGAGCTCGGAATCACTAAGCACATCATGCACACTGGACTTGCTGCTCTGAATCACTAAGCACATAATGCACACTGGACTTGGAGCTCTGAATCACTAAGCACATAATGCACACCGGACTTGCTGCTCTGAATCACTAAGCGCATAATGCACACCGGACTTGAAGCTCTGAATCACTAAGCACATAATGCACACCGGACTTGGAGCTCGGAATCACTAAGCACATCATGCACACTGGACTTGGAGCTCTGAATCACTAAGCACATAATGCACACTGAACTTGCTGCTCTGAATCACTAAGCACATAATGCACACTGGACTTGGAGCTCTGAATCACTAAGCACATAATGCACACTGGACTTGCTGCTCTGAATCACTAAGCACATAATGCACACTGGACTTGGAGCTCTGAATCACTAAGCACATAATGCACACTGGACTTGGAGCTCTGAATCACTAAGCACATAATGCACACTGGACTTGCTGCTCTGAATCACTAAGCACATAATGCACTCTGGACTTGGAGCTCTGAATCACTAAGCACATACTGCACACTGGACTTGGAGTTCTGAATCACTAAGCACATAATGCACACTGGACTTGGAGCTCTGAATCACTAAGCACATCATGCACACTGGACTTGGAGCTCTGAATCACTAAGCACATAATGCACACTGGACTTGCTGCTCTGAATCACTAAGCACATAATGCACACTGGACTTGGAGCTCTGAATCACTAAGCACATAATGCACACTGGACTTGGAGCTCTGAATCACTAAGCACATAATGCACACTGGACTTGCTGCTCTGAATCACTAAGCACATCACGCACACTGGACTTGGAGCTCTGAATCACTAAGCACATAATGCACACCGGACTTGGTGCTCTGAACCACTAAGCACATAATGCACACTGGACTTGCTGCTCCGAATCACTAAGCACATAATGCACACTGGACTTGGAGCTCTGAATCTCTAAGCACATAATGCACACCGGACTTGGTGCTCTGAATCACTATGCACATCACGCACACTGGAGTTGGAGCTCTGAATCACTATGCACATAATGCACAGCGGACTTGGTGCTCTGAATCACTAAGCACATAATGCACACCGGACTTGGAGCTCTGAATCATTATGCACATAATGCACACCGGACTTGGTGCTCTGAATCACTAAGCACATAATGCACACCGGACTTGGAGCTCTGAATCACTAAGCACATAATGCACACCGGACTTGGAGCTCGGAATCACTAAGCACATCATGCACACTGGACTTGCTGCTCTGAATCACTAAGCACATAATGCACACTGGACATGGAGCTCTGAATCACTAAGCACATAATGCACACCAGACTTGCTGCTCTGAATCACTAAGCACATAATGCACACCGGACTTGGAGCTCGGAATCACTAAGCACATCATGCACACTGGACTTGCTGCTCTGAATCACTAAGCACATAATGCACACTGGACATGGAGCTCTGAATCACTAAGCACATAATGCACACCGGACTTGCTGCTCTGAATCTCTAAGCACATAATGCACACCGGACTTGGTGCTCTGAATCACTATGCACATCACGCACACTGGAGTTGGAGCTCTGAATCACTATGCACATAATGCACAGCGGACTTGGTGCTCTGAATCACTAAGCACATAATGCACACCGGACTTGGAGCTCTGAATCATTATGCACATAATGCACACCGGACTTGGTGCTCTGAATCACTAAGCACATAATGCACACCGGACTTGGAGCTCTGAATCACTAAGCACATAATGCACACCGGACTTGGAGCTCGGAATCACTAAGCACATCATGCACACTGGACTTGCTGCTCTGAATCACTAAGCACATAATGCACACTGGACTTGGAGCTCTGAATCTCTAAGCACATAATGCACACCGGACTTGTTGCTCTGAATCACTATGCACATCACGCACACTGGAGTTTGAGCTCTGAATCACTATGCACATAATGCACACCGGACTTGGTGCTCTGAATCACTAAGCACATAATGCACACCGGACTTGGAGCTCTGAATCATTATGCACATAATGCACACCGGACTTGGTGCTCTGAATCACTAAGCACATAATGCACACCGGACTTGGAGCTCTGAATCACTAAGCACATAATGCACACCGGACTTGGAGCTCTGAATCACTAAGCACATAATGCACACTGGACTTGGAGCTCTGAATCACTAAGCACATAATGCACACTGGACCTGGAGCACTGAATCACTAAGCACATAATGCACACTGGACTTGGAGCTCTGAATCTCTAAGCACATAATGCACACCGGACTTGTTGCTCTGAATCACTATGCACATCACGCACACTGGAGTTTGAGCTCTGAATCACTATGCACATAATGCACACCGGACTTGGTGCTCTGAATCACTAAGCACATAATGCACACCGGACTTGGAGCTCTGAATCATTATGCACATAATGCACACCGGACTTGGTGCTCTGAATCACTAAGCACATAATGCACACCGGACTTGGAGCTCTGAATCACTAAGCACATAATGCACACCGGACTTGGAGCTCTGAATCACTAAGCACATAATGCACACTGGACTTGGAGCTCTGAATCACTAAGCACATAATGCACACTGGACCTGGAGCACTGAATCACTAAGCACATAATGCACACTGGACCTGGAGCTCTGAATCACTAAGCACATAATGCACACTGGACTTGCTGCTCTGAATCACTAAGCACATCACGCACACTGGACTTGGAGCTCTGAATCACTAAGCACATAATGCACACTGGACTTGCTGCTCTGAATCACTAAGCACATCACGCACACTGGACTTGGAGCTCGGAATCACTAAGCACATAATGCACACTGGACTTGCTGCTCTGAATCACTAAGCACATAATGCACACTGGACTTGGAGCTCTGAATCACTGAGCACATAATGCACACTGGACTTTGAGCTCTGAATCACTAAGCACATAATGCACACTGGACGTGCTGCTCTGAATCACTGAGCACATCACGCACACTGGACTTGGAGCTCTGAATAACTAAGCACATAATGCACACTGGACTTGCTGCTCTGAATCATTAAGCACATCATGCACACTGGACTTGGAGCTCTGAATCACTAAGCACATAATGCACACTGAACTTGCTGCTCTGAATCACTAAGCACACAATGCACACTGGACTTGGAGCTCTGAATCACTAAGCACATAATGCACACTGGACTTGCTGCTCTGAATCACTAAGCACATAATGCACACTGGACTTGGAGCTCTGAATCACTAAGCACATAATGCACACTGGACCTGGAGCTCTGAATCACTAAGCACATAATGCACACTGGACTTGCTGCTCTGAATCACTAAGCACATAATGCACACTGGACTTGGAGCTCTGAATCACTAAGCACATACTGCACACTGGACTTGGAGTTCTGAATCACTAAGCACATAATGCACACTGGACTTGGAGCTCTGAATCACTAAGCACATCATGCACACTGGACTTTGAGCTCTGAATCACTAAGCACATAATGCACACTGGACTTGCTGCTCTGAATCACTAAGCACATAATGCACACTGGACTTGGAGCTCTGAATCACTAAGCACATAATGCACACTGGACTTGGAGCTCTGAATCACTAAGCACATAATGCACACTGGACTTGCTGCTCTGAATCACTAAGCACATCACGCACACTGGACTTGGAGCTCTGAATCACTAAGCACATAACGCACACCGGACTTGGTGCTCTGAACCACTAAGCACATAATGCACACTGGACTTGCTGTTCCGAATCACTAAGCACATAATGCACACTGGACTTGGAGCTCTGAATCTCTAAGCACATAATGCACACCGGACTTGGTGCTCTGAATCACTATGCACATCACGCACACTGGAGTTTGAGCTCTGAATCACTATGCACATAATGCACACCGGACTTGGTGCTCTGAATCACTAAGCACATAATGCACACCGGACTTGGAGCTCTGAATCATTATGCACATAATGCACACCGGACTTGGTGCTCTGAATCACTAAGCACATAATGCACACCGGACTTGGAGCTCTGAATCACTAAGCACATAATGCACACCGGACTTGGAGCTCGGAATCACTAAGCACATCATGCACACTGGACTTGCTGCTCTGAATCACTAAGCACATAATGCACACTGGACTTGGAGCTCTGAATCACTAAGCACATAATGCACACCGGACTTGCTGCTCTGAATCACTAAGCGCATAATGCACACCGGACTTGAAGCTCTGAATCACTAAGCACATAATGCACACCGGACTTGGAGCTCGGAATCACTAAGCACATCATGCACACTGGACTTGGAGCTCTGAATCACTAAGCACATAATGCACACTGAACTTGCTGCTCTGAATCACTAAGCACATAATGCACACTGGACTTGGAGCTCTGAATCACTAAGCACATAATGCACACTGGACTTGCTGCTCTGAATCACTAAGCACATAATGCACACTGGACTTGGAGCTCTGAATCACTAAGCACATAATGCACACTGGACTTGGAGCTCTGAATCACTAAGCACATAATGCACACTGGACTTGCTGCTCTGAATCACTAAGCACATAATGCACTCTGGACTTGGAGCTCTGAATCACTAAGCACATACTGCACACTGGACTTGGAGTTCTGAATCACTAAGCACATAATGCACACTGGACTTGGAGCTCTGAATCACTAAGCACATCATGCACACTGGACTTGGAGCTCTGAATCACTAAGCACATAATGCACACTGGACTTGCTGCTCTGAATCACTAAGCACATAATGCACACTGGACTTGGAGCTCTGAATCACTAAGCACATAATGCACACTGGACTTGGAGCTCTGAATCACTAAGCACATAATGCACACTGGACTTGCTGCTCTGAATCACTAAGCACATCACGCACACTGGACTTGGAGCTCTGAATCACTAAGCACATAATGCACACCGGACTTGGTGCTCTGAACCACTAAGCACATAATGCACACTGGACTTGCTGCTCCGAATCACTAAGCACATAATGCACACTGGACTTGGAGCTCTGAATCTCTAAGCACATAATGCACACCGGACTTGGTGCTCTGAATCACTATGCACATCACGCACACTGGAGTTGGAGCTCTGAATCACTATGCACATAATGCACAGCGGACTTGGTGCTCTGAATCACTAAGCACATAATGCACACCGGACTTGGAGCTCTGAATCATTATGCACATAATGCACACCGGACTTGGTGCTCTGAATCACTAAGCACATAATGCACACCGGACTTGGAGCTCTGAATCACTAAGCACATAATGCACACCGGACTTGGAGCTCGGAATCACTAAGCACATCATGCACACTGGACTTGCTGCTCTGAATCACTAAGCACATAATGCACACTGGACATGGAGCTCTGAATCACTAAGCACATAATGCACACCGGACTTGCTGCTCTGAATCACTAAGCACATAATGCACACCGGACTTGGAGCTCGGAATCACTAAGCACATCATGCACACTGGACTTGCTGCTCTGAATCACTAAGCACATAATGCACACTGGACATGGAGCTCTGAATCACTAAGCACATAATGCACACCGGACTTGCTGCTCTGAATCTCTAAGCACATAATGCACACCGGACTTGGTGCTCTGAATCACTATGCACATTACGCACACTGGAGTTGGAGCTCTGAATCACTATGCACATAATGCACAGCGGACTTGGTGCTCTGAATCACTAAGCACATAATGCACACCGGACTTGGAGCTCTGAATCATTATGCACATAATGCACACCGGACTTGGTGCTCTGAATCACTAAGCACATAATGCACACCGGACTTGGAGCTCTGAATCACTAAGCACATAATGCACACCGGACTTGGAGCTCGGAATCACTAAGCACATCATGCACACTGGACTTGCTGCTCTGAATCACTAAGCACATAATGCACACTGGACTTGGAGCTCTGAATCTCTAAGCACATAATGCACACCGGACTTGTTGCTCTGAATCACTATGCACATCACGCACACTGGAGTTTGAGCTCTGAATCACTATGCACATAATGCACACCGGACTTGGTGCTCTGAATCACTAAGCACATAATGCACACCGGACTTGGAGCTCTGAATCACTAAGCACATAATGCACACTGGACTTGCTGCTCCGAATCACTAAGCCCATAATGCACACTGGACTTGGAGCTCTGAATCTCTAAGCACATAATGCACACTGGACTTGCTGCTCTGAATCACTAAGCACATAATGCACACCGGACTTGGAGCTCTGAATCATTATGCACATAATGCACACCGGACTTGGTGCTCTGAATCACTAAGCACATAATGCACACCGGACTTGGAGCTCTGAATCACTAAGCACATAATGCACACCGGACTTGGAGCTCTGAATCACTAAGCACATAATGCACACTGGACTTGGAGCTCTGAATCACTAAGCACATAATGCACACCGGACTTGGAGCTCTGAATCATTATGCACATAATGCACACCGGACTTGGTGCTCTGAATCACTAAGCACATAATGCACACCGGACTTGGAGCTCTGAATCACTAAGCACATAATGCACACTGGACTTGCTGCTCCGAATCACTAAGCCCATAATGCACACTGGACTTGGAGCTCTGAATCTCTAAGCACATAATGCACACTGGACTTGCTGCTCTGAATCACTAAGCACATAATGCACACTGGAGTTGGAGCTCTGAATCACTAAGCACATAATGCACACCGGACTTGGAGCTCTGAATCATTATGCACATAATGCACACCGGACTTAGTGCTCTGAATCACTAAGCACATAATGCACACCGGACTTGGTGCTCTGAATCACTAAGCACATAATGCACACCAGACTTGGAGCTTTAAATCATTATGCACATAATGCACACCGGACTTGGTGCTCTGAATCACTAAGCACATAATGCACACCGGACTTGGAGCTCTGAATCACTAAGCACATAATGCACACTGGACTTGGAGCTCGGAATCACTAAGCACATCATGCACACTGGACTTGCTGCTCTGAATCACTAAGCGCATAATGCACACTAGACTTGGAGCTCTGAATCACTAAGCACATAATGCACACCGGACTTGCTGCTCTGAATCACTAAGCGCATAATGCACACCGGACTTGGTGCTCTGAACCACTATGCACATAATGCACACTGGACTTGGAGTTCTGAATCACTAAGCGCATAATGCACACTGGACTTGGAGCTCTGAATCACTAAGCACATCATGCACACTGGACTTGGAGCTATGAATCACTAAGCACATAATGCACACTGGACTTGGAGCTATGAATCACTAAGCACATCATGCCCACTGGACTTGCTGCTCTGAATCACTAAGCACATAATGCACCCTGGACTTGGAGTTCTGAATCACTAAGCACATCATGCACACTGGACTTGGAGCTATGAATCACTAAGCACATAATGCACACTGGACTTGGATCTATGAATCATTAAGCACATCATGCTCACTGGACTTGCTGCTCTGAATCACTAAGCACATAATGCACACTGGACTTGCTGCTCTGAATCACTAAGCACATCACGCACACTGGACTTGGAGCTCTGAATCACTAAGCACATAATGCACACCGGACTTGGTGCTCCGAATCACTATGCACATCACGCACACTGGACTTGGAGCTCTGAATCACTAAGCACATAATGCACACCGGACTTGGTGCTCTGAATCACTAAGCACATAATGCACACTGGACTTGCTGCTCCGAATCACTAAGCACATAATGCACACTGGACTTGGAGCTCTGAATCTCTAAGCACATAATGCACACCGGACTTGGTGCTCTGAATCACTATGCACATCCCGCACACTGGACTTGGAGCTCTGAATCACTATGCACATAATGCACACCGGACTTGGTGCTCTGAATCACTAAGCACATAATGCACACCGGACTTGGAGCTCTGAATCATTATACACATAATGCACACCGGACTTGGTGCTCTGAATCACTAAGCACAATGCACACCGAACTTGGAGCTCTGAATCACTAAGCACATAATGCACACCGGACTTGGAGCTCGGAATCACTAAGCACATCATGCACACTGGACTTGCTGCTCTGAATCACTAAGCACATAATGCACATTGGACTTGGAGCTCTGAATCACTAAGCATATAATGCACACCGGACTTGCTGCTCTGAATCACTAAGCGCATAATGCACACCGGACTTGGTGCTCTGAATCACTATGCTCATAATGCACACTGGACTTGGAGTTCTGAATCACTAAGCGCATAATGCACACTGGACCTGGAGCTCTGAATCACTAAGCACATCATGCACACTGGACTTGGAGCTATGAATCACTAAGCACATAATGCACACTGGACTTGGAGCTATGAATCACTAAGCACATCATGCCCACTGGACTTGCTGCTCTGAATCACTAAGCACATAATGCACACTGGACTTGGAGTTCTGAATCACTAAGCACATAATGCACCCTGGACTTGGAGCTCTGAATCACTAAGCACATAATGCACACCGGACTTGGAGTTCTGAATCACTAAGCGCATAATGCACACCGGACTTGGTGCTCTGAATCACTATGCACATAATGCACACTGGACTTGGAGTTCTGAATCACTAAGTGCATAATGCACAATGGACTTGGAGCTCTGAATCACTAAGCACAAAATGCACACCGGACTTGGAGCTCTGAATCACTAAGCACACAATGCACACCGGACTTGGAGCTCGGAATGACTAAGCACATAATGCACACTGGACCTGGAGCTCTGAATCACTAAGCACATAATGCACACTGGACTTGCTGCTCTGAATCACTAAGCACATCACGCACACTGGACTTGGAGCTCTGAATCACTAAGCACATAATGCACACTGGACTTGCTGCTCTGAATCACTAAGCACATCACGCACACTGGACTTGGAGCTCGGAATCACTAAGCACATAATGCACACTGGACTTGCTGCTCTGAATCACTAAGCACATAATGCACACTGGACTTGGAGCTCTGAATCACTGAGCAAATAATGCACACTGGACTTGGAGCTCTGAATCACTAAGCACATAATGCACACTGGACTTGCTGCTCTGAATCACTGAGCACATCACGCACACTGGACTTGGAGCTCTGAATAACTAAGCACATAATGCACACTGGACTTGCTGCTCTGAATCATTAAGCACATCATGCACACTGGACTTGGAGCTCTGAATCACTAAGCACATAATGCACACTGAACTTGCTGCTCTGAATCACTAAGCACATAATGCACACTGGACTTGGAGCTCTGAATCACTAAGCACATAATGCACACTGGACTTGCTGCTCTGAATCACTAAGCACATAATGCACACTGGACTTGGAGCTCTGAATCACTAAGCACATAATGCACACTGGACTTGGAGCTCTGAATCACTAAGCACATAATGCACACTGGACTTGCTGCTCTGAATCACTAAGCACATAATGCACACTGGACTTGGAGCTCTGAATCACTAAGCACATACTGCACACTGGACTTGGAGTTCTGAATAACTAAGCACATAATGCACACTGGACTTGGAGCTCTGAATCACTAAGCACATCATGCACACTGGACTTGGAGCTCTGAATCACTAAGCACATAATGCACACTGGACTTGCTGCTCTGAATCACTAAGCACATAATGCACACTGGACTTGGAGCTCTGAATCACTAAGCACATAATGCACACTGGACTTGGAGCTCTGAATCACTAAGCACATAATGCACACTGGACTTGCTGCTCTGAATCACTAAGCACATCACGCACACTGGACTTGGAGCTCTGAATCACTAAGCACATAATGCACACCGGACTTGGTGCTCTGAACCACTAAGCACATAATGCACACTGGACTTGCTGTTCCGAATCACTAAGCACATAATGCACACTGGACTTGGAGCTCTGAATCTCTAAGCACATAATGCACACCGGACTTGTTGCTCTGAATCACTATGCACATCACGCACACTGGAGTTTGAGCTCTGAATCACTATGCACATAATGTACACCGGACTTGGAGCTCTGAATCATTATGCACATAATGCACACCGGACTTGGTGCTCTGAATCACTAAGCACATGATGCACACTGGACCTGGAGCACTGAATCACTAAGCACATAATGCACACTGGACCTGGAGCTCTGAATCACTAAGCACATAATGCACACTGGACTTGCTGCTCTGAATCACTAAGCACATCACGCACACTGGACTTGGAGCTCTGAATCACTAAGCACATAATGCACACTGGACTTGGAGCTCTGAATCACTAAGCACATAATGCACACTGGACTTGCTGCTCTGAATCACTAAGCACATCACGCACACTGGACTTGGAGCTCTGAATCACTAAGCACATAATGCACACCGGACTTGGTGCTCTGAACCACTAAGCACATAATGCACACTGGACTTGCTGTTCCGAATCACTAAGCACATAATGCACACTGGACTTGGAGCTCTGAATCTCTAAGCACATAATGCACACCGGACTTGTTGCTCTGAATCACTATGCACATCACGCACACTGGAGTTTGAGCTCTGAATCACTATGCACATAATGCACACCGGACTTGGTGCTCTGAATCACTAAGCACATAATGCACACCGGACTTGGAGCTCTGAATCATTATGCACATAATGCACACCGGACTTGGTGCTCTGAATCACTAAGCACATAATGCACACCGGACTTGGAGCTCTGAATCACTAAGCACATAATGCACACCGGACTTGGAGCTCTGAATCACTAAGCACATAATGCACACTGGACTTGGAGCTCTGAATCACTAAGCACATAATGCACACTGGACCTGGAGCACTGAATCACTAAGCACATAATGCACACTGGACCTGGAGCTCTGAATCACTAAGCACATAATGCACACTGGACTTGCTGCTCTGAATCACTAAGCACATCACGCACACTGGACTTGGAGCTCTGAATCACTAAGCACATAATGCACACTGGACTTGCTGCTCTGAATCACTAAGCACATCACGCACACTGGACTTGGAGCTCGGAATCACTAAGCACATAATGCACACTGGACTTGCTGCTCTGAATCACTAAGCACATAATGCACACTGGACTTGGAGCTCTGAATCACTGAGCACATAATGCACACTGGACTTTGAGCTCTGAATCACTAAGCACATATGCACACTGGACGTGCTGCTCTGAATCACTGAGCACATCACGCACACTGGACTTGGAGCTCTGAATAACTAAGCACATAATGCACACTGGACTTGCTGCTCTGAATCATTAAGCACATCATGCACACTGGACTTGGAGCTCTGAATCACTAAGCACATAATGCACACTGAACTTGCTGCTCTGAATCACTAAGCACACAATGCACACTGGACTTGGAGCTCTGAATCACTAAGCACATAATGCACACTGGACTTGCTGCTCTGAATCACTAAGCACATAATGCACACTGGACTTGGAGCTCTGAATCACTAAGCACATAATGCACACTGGACCTGGAGCTCTGAATCACTAAGCACATAATGCACACTGGACTTGCTGCTCTGAATCACTAAGCACATAATGCACACTGGACTTGGAGCTCTGAATCACTAAGCACATACTGCACACTGGACTTGGAGTTCTGAATCACTAAGCACATAATGCACACTGGACTTGGAGCTCTGAATCACTAAGCACATCATGCACACTGGACTTTGAGCTCTGAATCACTAAGCACATAATGCACACTGGACTTGCTGCTCTGAATCACTAAGCACATAATGCACACTGGACTTGGAGCTCTGAATCACTAAGCACATAATGCACACTGGACTTGGAGCTCTGAATCACTAAGCACATAATGCACACTGGACTTGCTGCTCTGAATCACTAAGCACATCACGCACACTGGACTTGGAGCTCTGAATCACTAAGCACATAATGCACACCGGACTTGGTGCTCTGAACCACTAAGCACATAATGCACACTGGACTTGCTGTTCCGAATCACTAAGCACATAATGCACACTGGACTTGGAGCTCTGAATCTCTAAGCACATAATGCACACCGGACTTGGTGCTCTGAATCACTATGCACATCACGCACACTGGAGTTTGAGCTCTGAATCACTATGCACATAATGCACACCGGACTTGGTGCTCTGAATCACTAAGCACATAATGCACACCGGACTTGGAGCTCTGAATCATTATGCACATAATGCACACCGGACTTGGTGCTCTGAATCACTAAGCACATAATGCACACCGGACTTGGAGCTCTGAATCACTAAGCACATAATGCACACCGGACTTGGAGCTCGGAATCACTAAGCACATCATGCACACTGGACTTGCTGCTCTGAATCACTAAGCACATAATGCACACTGGACTTGGAGCTCTGAATCACTAAGCACATAATGCACACCGGACTTGCTGCTCTGAATCACTAAGCGCATAATGCACACCGGACTTGAAGCTCTGAATCACTAAGCACATAATGCACACCGGACTTGGAGCTCGGAATCACTAAGCACATCATGCACACTGGACTTGGAGCTCTGAATCACTAAGCACATAATGCACACTGAACTTGCTGCTCTGAATCACTAAGCACATAATGCACACTGGACTTGGAGCTCTGAATCACTAAGCACATAATGCACACTGGACTTGCTGCTCTGAATCACTAAGCACATAATGCACACTGGACTTGGAGCTCTGAATCACTAAGCACATAATGCACACTGGACTTGGAGCTCTGAATCACTAAGCACATAATGCACACTGGACTTGCTGCTCTGAATCACTAAGCACATAATGCACTCTGGACTTGGAGCTCTGAATCACTAAGCACATACTGCACACTGGACTTGGAGTTCTGAATCACTAAGCACATAATGCACACTGGACTTGGAGCTCTGAATCACTAAGCACATCATGCACACTGGACTTGGAGCTCTGAATCACTAAGCACATAATGCACACTGGACTTGCTGCTCTGAATCACTAAGCACATAATGCACACTGGACTTGGAGCTCTGAATCACTAAGCACATAATGCACACTGGACTTGGAGCTCTGAATCACTAAGCACATAATGCACACTGGACTTGCTGCTCTGAATCACTAAGCACATCACGCACACTGGACTTGGAGCTCTGAATCACTAAGCACATAATGCACACCGGACTTGGTGCTCTGAACCACTAAGCACATAATGCACACTGGACTTGCTGCTCCGAATCACTAAGCACATAATGCACACTGGACTTGGAGCTCTGAATCTCTAAGCACATAATGCACACCGGACTTGGTGCTCTGAATCACTATGCACATCACGCACACTGGAGTTGGAGCTCTGAATCACTATGCACATAATGCACAGCGGACTTGGTGCTCTGAATCACTAAGCACATAATGCACACCGGACTTGGAGCTCTGAATCATTATGCACATAATGCACACCGGACTTGGTGCTCTGAATCACTAAGCACATAATGCACACCGGACTTGGAGCTCTGAATCACTAAGCACATAATGCACACCGGACTTGGAGCTCGGAATCACTAAGCACATCATGCACACTGGACTTGCTGCTCTGAATCACTAAGCACATAATGCACACTGGACATGGAGCTCTGAATCACTAAGCACATAATGCACACCAGACTTGCTGCTCTGAATCACTAAGCACATAATGCACACCGGACTTGGAGCTCGGAATCACTAACCACATCATGCACACTGGACTTGCTGCTCTGAATCACTAAGCACATAATGCACACTGGACATGGAGCTCTGAATCACTAAGCACATAATGCACACCGGACTTGCTGCTCTGAATCTCTAAGCACATAATGCACACCGGACTTGGTGCTCTGAATCACTATGCACATCACGCACACTGGAGTTGGAGCTCTGAATCACTATGCACATAATGCACAGCGGACTTGGTGCTCTGAATCACTAAGCACATAATGCACACCGGACTTGGAGCTCTGAATCATTATGCACATAATGCACACCGGACTTGGTGCTCTGAATCACTAAGCACATAATGCACACCGGACTTGGAGCTCTGAATCACTAAGCACATAATGCACACCGGACTTGGAGCTCGGAATCACTAAGCACATCATGCACACTGGACTTGCTGCTCTGAATCACTAAGCACATAATGCACACTGGACTTGGAGCTCTGAATCTCTAAGCACATAATGCACACCGGACTTGTTGCTCTGAATCACTATGCACATCACGCACACTGGAGTTTGAGCTCTGAATCACTATGCACATAATGCACACCGGACTTGGTGCTCTGAATCACTAAGCACATAATGCACACCGGACTTGGAGCTCTGAATCATTATGCACATAATGCACACCGGACTTGGTGCTCTGAATCACTAAGCACATAATGCACACCGGACTTGGAGCTCTGAATCACTAAGCACATAATGCACACCGGACTTGGAGCTCTGAATCACTAAGCACATAATGCACACTGGACTTGGAGCTCTGAATCACTAAGCACATAATGCACACTGGACCTGGAGCACTGAATCACTAAGCACATAATGCACACTGGACTTGGAGCTCTGAATCTCTAAGCACATAATGCACACCGGACTTGTTGCTCTGAATCACTATGCACATCACGCACACTGGAGTTTGAGCTCTGAATCACTATGCACATAATGCACACCGGACTTGGTGCTCTGAATCACTAAGCACATAATGCACACCGGACTTGGAGCTCTGAATCATTATGCACATAATGCACACCGGACTTGGTGCTCTGAATCACTAAGCACATAATGCACACCGGACTTGGAGCTCTGAATCACTAAGCACATAATGCACACCGGACTTGGAGCTCTGAATCACTAAGCACATAATGCACACTGGACTTGGAGCTCTGAATCACTAAGCACATAATGCACACTGGACCTGGAGCACTGAATCACTAAGCACATAATGCACACTGGACCTGGAGCTCTGAATCACTAAGCACATAATGCACACTGGACTTGCTGCTCTGAATCACTAAGCACATCACGCACACTGGACTTGGAGCTCTGAATCACTAAGCACATAATGCACACTGGACTTGCTGCTCTGAATCACTAAGCACATCACGCACACTGGACTTGGAGCTCGGAATCACTAAGCACATAATGCACACTGGACTTGCTGCTCTGAATCACTAAGCACATAATGCACACTGGACTTGGAGCTCTGAATCACTGAGCACATAATGCACACTGGACTTTGAGCTCTGAATCACTAAGCACATAATGCACACTGGACGTGCTGCTCTGAATCACTGAGCACATCACGCACACTGGACTTGGAGCTCTGAATAACTAAGCACATAATGCACACTGGACTTGCTGCTCTGAATCATTAAGCACATCATGCACACTGGACTTGGAGCTCTGAATCACTAAGCACATAATGCACACTGAACTTGCTGCTCTGAATCACTAAGCACACAATGCACACTGGACTTGGAGCTCTGAATCACTAAGCACATAATGCACACTGGACTTGCTGCTCTGAATCACTAAGCACATAATGCACACTGGACTTGGAGCTCTGAATCACTAAGCACATAATGCACACTGGACCTGGAGCTCTGAATCACTAAGCACATAATGCACACTGGACTTGCTGCTCTGAATCACTAAGCACATAATGCACACTGGACTTGGAGCTCTGAATCACTAAGCACATACTGCACACTGGACTTGGAGTTCTGAATCACTAAGCACATAATGCACACTGGACTTGGAGCTCTGAATCACTAAGCACATCATGCACACTGGACTTTGAGCTCTGAATCACTAAGCACATAATGCACACTGGACTTGCTGCTCTGAATCACTAAGCACATAATGCACACTGGACTTGGAGCTCTGAATCACTAAGCACATAATGCACACTGGACTTGGAGCTCTGAATCACTAAGCACATAATGCACACTGGACTTGCTGCTCTGAATCACTAAGCACATCACGCACACTGGACTTGGAGCTCTGAATCACTAAGCACATAATGCACACCGGACTTGGTGCTCTGAACCACTAAGCACATAATGCACACTGGACTTGCTGTTCCGAATCACTAAGCACATAATGCACACTGGACTTGGAGCTCTGAATCTCTAAGCACATAATGCACACCGGACTTGGTGCTCTGAATCACTATGCACATCACGCACACTGGAGTTTGAGCTCTGAATCACTATGCACATAATGCACACCGGACTTGGTGCTCTGAATCACTAAGCACATAATGCACACCGGACTTGGAGCTCTGAATCATTATGCACATAATGCACACCGGACTTGGTGCTCTGAATCACTAAGCACATAATGCACACCGGACTTGGAGCTCTGAATCACTAAGCACATAATGCACACCGGACTTGGAGCTCGGAATCACTAAGCACATCATGCACACTGGACTTGCTGCTCTGAATCACTAAGCACATAATGCACACTGGACTTGGAGCTCTGAATCACTAAGCACATAATGCACACCGGACTTGCTGCTCTGAATCACTAAGCGCATAATGCACACCGGACTTGAAGCTCTGAATCACTAAGCACATAATGCACACCGGACTTGGAGCTCGGAATCACTAAGCACATCATGCACACTGGACTTGGAGCTCTGAATCACTAAGCACATAATGCACACTGAACTTGCTGCTCTGAATCACTAAGCACATAATGCACACTGGACTTGGAGCTCTGAATCACTAAGCACATAATGCACACTGGACTTGCTGCTCTGAATCACTAAGCACATAATGCACACTGGACTTGGAGCTCTGAATCACTAAGCACATAATGCACACTGGACGTGGAGCTCTGAATCACTAAGCACATAATGCACACTGGACTTGCTGCTCTGAATCACTAAGCACATAATGCACTCTGGACTTGGAGCTCTGAATCACTAAGCACATACTGCACACTGGACTTGGAGTTCTGAATCACTAAGCACATAATGCACACTGGACTTGGAGCTCTGAATCACTAAGCACATCATGCACACTGGACTTGGAGCTCTGAATCACTAAGCACATAATGCACACTGGACTTGCTGCTCTGAATCACTAAGCACATAATGCACACTGGACTTGGAGCTCTGAATCACTAAGCACATAATGCACACTGGACTTGGAGCTCTGAATCACTAAGCACATAATGCACACTGGACTTGCTGCTCTGAATCACTAAGCACATCACGCACACTGGACTTGGAGCTCTGAATCACTAAGCACATAATGCACACCGGACTTGGTGCTCTGAACCACTAAGCACATAATGCACACTGGACTTGCTGCTCCGAATCACTAAGCACATAATGCACACTGGACTTGGAGCTCTGAATCTCTAAGCACATAATGCACACCGGACTTGGTGCTCTGAATCACTATGCACATCACGCACACTGGAGTTGGAGCTCTGAATCACTATGCACATAATGCACAGCGGACTTGGTGCTCTGAATCACTAAGCACATAATGCACACCGGACTTGGAGCTCTGAATCATTATGCACATAATGCACACCGGACTTGGTGCTCTGAATCACTAAGCACATAATGCACACCGGACTTGGAGCTCTGAATCACTAAGCACATAATGCACACCGGACTTGGAGCTCGGAATCACTAAGCACATCATGCACACTGGACTTGCTGCTCTGAATCACTAAGCACATAATGCACACTGGACATGGAGCTCTGAATCACTAAGCACATAATGCACACCGGACTTGCTGCTCTGAATCACTAAGCACATAATGCACACCGGACTTGGAGCTCGGAATCACTAAGCACATCATGCACACTGGACTTGCTGCTCTGAATCACTAAGCACATAATGCACACTGGACATGGAGCTCTGAATCACTAAGCACATAATGCACACCGGACTTGCTGCTCTGAATCTCTAAGCACATAATGCACACCGGACTTGGTGCTCTGAATCACTATGCACATCACGCACACTGGAGTTGGAGCTCTGAATCACTATGCACATAATGCACAGCGGACTTGGTGCTCTGAATCACTAAGCACATAATGCACACCGGACTTGGAGCTCTGAATCATTATGCACATAATGCACACCGGACTTGGTGCTCTGAATCACTAAGCACATAATGCACACCGGACTTGGAGCTCTGAATCACTAAGCACATAATGCACACCGGACTTGGAGCTCGGAATCACTAAGCACATCATGCACACTGGACTTGCTGCTCTGAATCACTAAGCACATAATGCACACTGGACTTGGAGCTCTGAATCTCTAAGCACATAATGCACACCGGACTTGTTGCTCTGAATCACTATGCACATCACGCACACTGGAGTTTGAGCTCTGAATCACTATGCACATAATGCACACCGGACTTGGTGCTCTGAATCACTAAGCACATAATGCACACCGGACTTGGAGCTCTGAATCATTATGCACATAATGCACACCGGACTTGGTGCTCTGAATCACTAAGCACATAATGCACACCGGACTTGGAGCTCTGAATCACTAAGCACATAATGCACACCGGACTTGGAGCTCTGAATCACTAAGCACATAATGCACACTGGACTTGGAGCTCTGAATCACTAAGCACATAATGCACACTGGACCTGGAGCACTGAATCACTAAGCACATAATGCACACTGGACCTGGAGCTCTGAATCACTAAGCACATAATGCACACTGGACTTGCTGCTCTGAATCACTAAGCACATCACGCACACTGGACTTGGAGCTCTGAATCACTAAGCACATAATGCACACTGGACTTGCTGCTCTGAATCACTAAGCACATCACGCACACTGGACTTGGAGCTCGGAATCACTAAGCACATAATGCACACTGGACTTGCTGCTCTGAATCACTAAGCACATAATGCACACTGGACTTGGAGCTCTGAATCACTGAGCACATAATGCACACTGGACTTTGAGCTCTGAATCACTAAGCACATAATGCACACTGGACGTGCTGCTCTGAATCACTGAGCACATCACGCACACTGGACTTGGAGCTCTGAATAACTAAGCGCATAATGCACACTGGACTTGCTGCTCTGAATCATTAAGCACATCATGCACACTGGACTTGGAGCTCTGAATCACTAAGCACATAATGCACACTGAACTTGCTGCTCTGAATCACTAAGCACACAATGCACACTGGACTTGGAGCTCTGAATCACTAAGCACATAATGCACACTGGACTTGCTGCTCTGAATCACTAAGCACATAATGCACACTGGACTTGGAGCTCTGAATCACTAAGCACATAATGCACACTGGACCTGGAGCTCTGAATCACTAAGCACATAATGCACACTGGACTTGCTGCTCTGAATCACTAAGCACAAAATGCACACTGGACTTGGAGCTCTGAATCACTAAGCACATACTGCACACTGGACTTGGAGTTCTGAATCACTAAGCACATAATGCACACTGGACTTGGAGCTCTGAATCACTAAGCACATCATGCACACTGGACTTAGAGCTCTGAATCACTAAGCACATAATGCACACCGGACTTGGTGCTCTGAACCACTAAGCACATAATGCACACTGGACTTGCTGTTCCGAATCACTAAGCACATAATGCACACTGGACTTGGAGCTCTGAATCTCTAAGCACATAATGCACACCGGACTTGGTGCTCTGAATCACTATGCACATCACGCACACTGGAGTTTGAGCTCTGAATCACTATGCACATAATGCACACCGGACTTGGTGCTCTGAATCACTAAGCACATAATGCACACCGGACTTGGAGCTCTGAATCATTATGCACATAATGCACACCGGACTTGGTGCTCTGAATCACTAAGCACATAATGCACACCGGACTTGGAGCTCTGAATCACTAAGCACATAATGCACACCGGACTTGGAGCTCGGAATCACTAAGCACATCATGCACACTGGACTTGCTGCTCTGAATCACTAAGCACATAATGCACACTGGACTTGGAGCTCTGAATCACTAAGCACATAATGCACACCGGACTTGCTGCTCTGAATCACTAAGCGCATAATGCACACCGGACTTGAAGCTCTGAATCACTAAGCACATAATGCACACCGGACTTGGAGCTCGGAATCACTAAGCACATCATGCACACTGGACTTGGAGCTCTGAATCACTAAGCACATAATGCACACTGAACTTGCTGCTCTGAATCACTAAGCACATAATGCACACTGGACTTGGAGCTCTGAATCACTAAGCACATAATGCACACTGGACTTGCTGCTCTGAATCACTAAGCACATAATGCACACTGGACTTGGAGCTCTGAATCACTAAGCACATAATGCACACTGGACTTGGAGCTCTGAATCACTAAGCACATAATGCACACTGGACTTGCTGCTCTGAATCACTAAGCACATAATGCACTCTGGACTTGGAGCTCTGAATCACTAAGCACATACTGCACACTGGACTTGGAGTTCTGAATCACTAAGCACATAATGCACACTGGACTTGGAGCTCTGAATCACTAAGCACATCATGCACACTGGACTTGGAGCTCTGAATCACTAAGCACATAATGCACACTGGACTTGCTGCTCTGAATCACTAAGCACATAATGCACACTGGACTTGGAGCTCTGAATCACTAAGCACATAATGCACACTGGACTTGGAGCTCTGAATCACTAAGCACATAATGCACACTGGACTTGCTGCTCTGAATCACTAAGCACATCACGCACACTGGACTTGGAGCTCTGAATCACTAAGCACATAATGCACACCGGACTTGGTGCTCTGAACCACTAAGCACATAATGCACACTGGACTTGCTGCTCCGAATCACTAAGCACATAATGCACACTGGACTTGGAGCTCTGAATCTCTAAGCACATAATGCACACCGGACTTGGTGCTCTGAATCACTATGCACATCACGCACACTGGAGTTGGAGCTCTGAATCACTATGCACATAATGCACAGCGGACTTGGTGCTCTGAATCACTAAGCACATAATGCACACCGGACTTGGAGCTCTGAATCATTATGCACATAATGCACACCGGACTTGGTGCTCTGAATCACTAAGCACATAATGCACACCGGACTTGGAGCTCTGAATCACTAAGCACATAATGCACACCGGACTTGGAGCTCGGAATCACTAAGCACATCATGCACACTGGACTTGCTGCTCTGAATCACTAAGCACATAATGCACACTGGACATGGAGCTCTGAATCACTAAGCACATAATCCACACCGGACTTGCTGCTCTGAATCACTAAGCGCATAATGCACACCGGACTTGGTGCTCTGAATCACTATGCACATAATGCACACTGGACTTGGAGTTCTGAATAACTAAGCGTATAATGCACACTGGACTTGGAGCTCTGAATCACTAAGCACATCATGCACACTGGACTTGGAGCTATGAATCACTAAGCACATAATGCACACTGGACTTGGAGCTATGAATCAATAAGCACATCATGCCCACTGGACTTGCTGCTCTGAATCACTAAGCACATAATGCACACTGGACTTGGAGCTCTGAATCACTAAGCACATCATGCACACTGGACTTGGAGCTATGAATCACTAAGCACATAATGCACACTGGACTTGGAGCTATGAATCACTAAGCACATCATGCCCACTGGACTTGCTGCTCTGAATCACTAAGCACATAATGCACACTGGACTTGCTGCTCTGAATCACTAAGCACATCACGCACACTGGACTTGGAGCTCTGAATCACTAAGCACATAATGCACACCGGACTTGGTGCTCCGAATCACTATGCACATCACGCACACTGGACTTGGAGCTCTGAATCACTAAGCACATAATGCACACCGGACTCTGTGCTCTGAATCACTAAGCACATAATGCACACTGGACTTGCTGCTCCGAATCACTAAGCATATAATGCACACTGGACTTGGAGCTCTGAATCTCTAAGCACATAATGCACACCGGACTTGGTGCTCTGAATCACTATGCACATCACGCACACTGGACTTGGAGCTCTGAATCACTATGCACATAATGCACACCGGACTTGGTGCTCTGAATCACTAAGCACATAATGCACACCGGACTTGGAGCTCTGAATCATTATGCACATAATGCACACCGGACTTGGAGCTCTGAATCACTAAGCACATAATGCACACCGGACTTGGAGCTCTGAATCACTAAGCACATCATGCACACCGGACTTGGAGCTCTGAATCACTAAGCACATCATGCACACCGGACTTGAAGCTCGGAATCACTAAGCACATCATGCACATTGGACTTGGAGCTATGAATCACTAAGCACATCATGCCCACTGGACTTGCTGCTCTGAATCACTAAGCACATAATGCACACTGGACTTGGAGTTCTGAATCACTAAGCACATAATGCACACTGGACTTGGAGTTCTGAATCACTAAGCACATAATGCACCCTGGACTTGGAGCTCAGAATCACTAAGCACATAATGCACACCGGACTTGCTGCTCTGAATCACTAAGCGCATAATGCACACCGAACTTGGTGCTCTGAATCACTATGCACATAATGCACACTGGACTTGGAGTTCTGAATCACTAAGCGCATAATGCACACTGGACTTGGAGTTCTGAATCACTAAGCGCATAATGCACACTGGACTTGGAGCTCTGAATCACTAAGCACATCATGCACATTGGACTTGGAGCTATGAATCACTAAGCACATAATGCACACTGGACTTGGAGCTATGAATCACTAAGCACATCATGCACATTGGACTTGGAGCTATGAATCACTAAGCACATAATGCACACTGGACTTGGAGCTTGGAATCACTAAGCACATCATGCACACTGGACTTGCTGCTCTGAATCACTAAGCACATCACGCACACTGGACTTGGAGCTCTGAATCACTAAGCACATAATGCACACCGGACTTGGTGCTCCGAATCACTAAGCACATAATGCACACTGGACTTGCTGCTCCGAATCACTAAGCCCATAATGCACACTGGACTTGGAGCTCTGAATCTCTAAGCACATAATGCACACTGGACTTGCTGCTCTGAATCACTAAGCACATAATGCACACTGGATTTGGAGCTCTGAATCACTAAGCACATAATGCACACCGGACTTGGAGCTCTGAATCATTATGCACATAATGCACACCGGACTTGGTGCTCTGAATCACAAAGCACATAATGCACACCGGACTTGGTGCTCTGAATCACTAAGCACATAATGCACACCAGACTTGGAGCTCTAAATCATTATGCACATAATGCACACCGGACTTGGTGCTCTGAATCACTAAGCACATAATGCACACCGGACTTGGTGCTCTGAATCACAAAGCACATAATGCACACCGGACTTGGTGCTCTGAATCACTAAGCACATAATGCACACCAGACTTGGAGCTCTAAATCATTATGCACATAATGCACACCGGACTTGGTGCTCTGAATCACTAAGCACATAATGCACACCGGACTTGGAGCTCTGAATCACTAAGCACATAATGCACACCGGACTTGGAGCTCGGAATCACTAAGCACATCATGCACACTGGACTTGCTGCTCTGAATCACTAAGCACATAATGCACACTAGACTTGGAGCTCTGAATCACTAAGCACATAATGCACACCGGACTTGCTGCTCTGAATCACTAAGCGCATAATGCACACCAGACTTGGTGCTCTGAATCACTATGCACATAATGCACACTGGACTTGGAGTTCTGAATCACTAAGCGCATAATGCACACTGGACTTGGAGCTCTGAATCACTAAGCACATCATGCACACTGGACTTGGAGCTATGAATCACTAAGCACATAATGCACACTGGACTTGGAGCTATGAATCACTAAGCACATCATGCCCACTGGACTTGCTGCTCTGAATCACTAAGCACATAATGCACACTGGACTTGGAGTTCTGAATCACTAAGCACATCATGCACACTGGACTTGGAGCTATGAATCACTAAGCACATAATGCACACTGGACTTGGATCTATGAATCACTAAGCACATCATGCCCACTGGACTTGCTGCTCTGAATCACTAAGCACATAATGCACACTGGACTTGCTGCTCTGAATCACTAAGCACATCACGCACACTGGACTTGGAGCTTTGAATCACTAAGCACATAATGCACACCGGACTTGGTGCTCCGAATCACTATGCACATCACGCACACTGGACTTGGAGCTCTGAATCACTAAGCACATAATGCACACCGGACTTGGTGCTCTGAATCACTAAGCACATAATGCACACTGGACTTGCTGCTCCGAATCACTAAGCACATAATGCACACTGGACTTGGAGCTCTGAATCTCTAAGCACATAATGCACACCGGACTTGGTGCTCTGAATCACTATGCACATCACGCACACTGGACTTGGAGCTCTGAATCACTATGCACATAATGCACACCGGACTTGGTGCTCTGAATCACTAAGCACATAATGCACACCGGACTTGGAGCTCTGAATCATTATGCGCATAATGCACACCGGACGTGGTGCTCTGAATCACTAAGCACAATGCACACCGAACTTGGAGCTCTGAATCACTAAGCACATAATGCACACCGGACTTGGAGCTCGGAATCACTAAGCACATCATGCACACTGGACTTGCTGCTCTGAATCACTAAGCACATAATGCACATTGGACTTGGAGCTCTGAATCACTAAGCATATAATGCACACCGGACTTGCTGCTCTGAATCACTAAGCGCATAATGCACACCGGACTTGGTGCTCTGAATCACTATGCACATAATGCACACTGGACTTGGAGTTCTGAATCACTAAGCGCATAATGCACACTGGACTTGGAACTCTGAATCACTAAGCACATCATGCACACTGGACTTGGAGCTATGAAT
This sequence comes from Ambystoma mexicanum, assembly GCF_040938575.1. Lineage (NCBI taxonomy): Eukaryota > Metazoa > Chordata > Amphibia > Caudata > Ambystomatidae > Ambystoma > Ambystoma mexicanum. Next base: position 1,691,285,426 of record NC_090932.1, on the reverse strand, counting down.
CACTAAGCACATAATGCACACTGGACTTGGAGCTATGAATCACTAAGCACATCATGCCCACTGGACTTGCTGCTCTGAATCACTAAGCACATAATGCACACTGGACTTGGAGTTCTGAATCACTAAGCACATAATGCACACTGGACTTGGAGTTCTGAATCACTAAGCACATAATGCACCCTGGACTTGGAGCTCTGAATCACTAAGCACATAATGCACACCGGACTTGGAGCTCTGAATCATTAAGCACACAATGCACACCGGACTTGGAGCTCGGAATGACTAAGCACATAATGCACACTGGACTTGGTGCTCTGAATCACTATGCACATCATGCACACTGGACTTGGAGCTCTGAATCACTAAGCACACAATGCACACCGGACTTGGAGCTTGGAATGACTAAGCACATAATGCACACTGGACTTGGTGCTCTGAATCACTAAGCACATAATGCACATTGGACCTGGAGCGCTGAATCACTAAGCACATAATGCACATTGGACCTGGATCGCTGAATCACTAAGCACATAATGCACACTGGACTTGCTGCTCTGAATCACTAAGCACATAATGCACACAGGACTTGGAGCTCGGAATCACTAAGCACATAATGTACACTGGACTTGCTGCTCTGAATCACTAAGCACATAATGCACAGAGGACCTGGAGCTCGGAATCACTAAGCACATACTGCACACTGGACCTGGAGCTGTGAATCACTAAGCACATAATGCCCACTGGACTTAGAGCTCTGAATCACTAAGTACACAATGCACACCGGACTTGGAGCTCAGAATCACTAAGCACATCATGCACACTGGATTTGGAGATCTGAATCACTAAGCACATAATGCACACTGGACCTGGATCTCTGAATCACTAAGCACACCATGCACACTGGACTTGCTGCTCTGAATCACTAAGCACACAATGCACACTGGACTTGGAGATCTGCATCACTAAGCACATAATGCACACTGGACTTGGGGCTCTGAATCACTAAGCACATAATGCACACTGGACCTGGAGCTCTGAATCACTAAGCACATAATGCACACTGGACTTGGAGCTCTGAATCACTAAGCACATAATGCACACTGGACCTGGAGCACTGAATCACTAAGCACATAATGCACACTGGACCTGGAGCTCTGAATCACTAAGCACATAATGCACACTGGACTTGCTGCTCTGAATCACTAAGCACATCACGCACACTGGACTTGGAGCTCTGAATCACTAAGCACATAATGCACACTGGACTTGCTGCTCTGAATCACTAAGCACATCACGCACACTGGACTTGGAGCTCGGAATCACTAAGCACATAATGCACACTGGACTTGCTGCTCTGAATCACTAAGCACATAATGCACACTGGGCTTGGAGCTCTGAATCACTGAGCACATAATGCACACTGGACTTGGAGCTCTGAATCACTAAGCACATAATGCACACTGGACTTGCTGCTCTGAATCACTGAGCACATCACGCACACTGGACTTGGAGCTCTGAATAACTAAGCACATAATGCACACTGGACTTGCTGCTCTGAATCATTAAGCACATCATGCACACTGGACTTGGAGCTCTGAATCACTAAGCACATAATGCACACTGAACTTGCTGCTCTGAATCACTAAGCACATAATGCACACTGGACTTGGAGCTCTGAATCACTAAGCACATAATGCACACTGGACTTGCTGCTCTGAATCACTAAGCACATAATACACACTGGACTTGGAGCTCTGAATCACTAAGCACATAATGCACACTGGACTTGGAGCTCTGAATCACTAAGCACATAATGCACACTGGACTTGCTGCTCTGAATCACTAAGCACATAATGCACACTGGACTTGGAGCTCTGAATCACTAAGCACATACTGCACACTGGACTTGGAGTTCTGAATCACTAAGCACATAATGCACACTGGACATGGAGCTCTGAATCACTAAGCACATCATGCACACTGGACTTGGAGCTCTGAATCACTAAGCACATAATGCACACTGGACTTGCTGCTCTGAATCACTAAGCACATAATGCACACTGGACTTGGAGCTCTGAATCACTAAGCACATAATGCACATTGGACCTGGATCGCTGAATCACTAAGCACAATAATGCACACTGGACTTGCTGCTCTGAATCACTAAGCACATAATGCACACAGGACTTGGAGCTCGGAATCACTAAGCACATAATGCACACTGGACTTGCTGCTCTGAATCACTAAGCACATAATGCACAGAGGACCTGGAGCTCGGAATCACTAAGCACATACTGCACACTGGACCTGGAGCTGTGAATCACTAAGCACATAATGCCCACTGGACTTAGAGCTCTGAATCACTAAGTACACAATGCACACCGGACTTGGAGCTCAGAATCACTAAGCACATCATGCACACTGGATTTGGAGATCTGAATCACTAAGCACATAATGCACACTGGACCTGGATCTCTGAATCACTAAGCACACCATGCACACTGGACTTGCTGCTCTGAATCACTAAGCACACAATGCACACTGGACTTGGAGATCTGCATCACTAAGCACATAATGCACACTGGACTTGGGGCTCTGAATCACTAAGCACATAATGCACACTGGACCTGGAGCTCTGAATCACTAAGCACATAATGCACACTGGAATTGGAGCTCTGAATCACTAAGCACATAATGCACACTGGACCTGGAGCACTGAATCACTAAGCACATAATGCACTCTGGACCTGGAGCTCTGAATCACTAAGCACATAATGCACACTGGACTTGCTGCTCTGAATCACTAAGCACATCACGCACACTGGACTTGGAGCTCTGAATCACTAAGCACATAATGCACACTGGACTTGCTGCTCTGAATCACTAAGCACATCACGCACACTGGACTTGGAGCTCGGAATCACTAAGCACATAATGCACACTGGACTTGCTGCTCTGAATCACTAAGCACATAATGCACACTGGACTTGGAGCTCTGAATCACTGAGCACATAATGCACACTGGACTTGGAGCTCTGAATCACTAAGCACATAATGCACACTGGACTTGCTGCTCTGAATCACTGAGCACATCACGCACACTGGACTTGGAGCTCTGAATAACTAAGCACATAATGCACACTGGACTTGCTGCTCTGAATCATTAAGCACATCATGCACACTGGACTTGGAGCTCTGAATCACTAAGCACATAATGCACACTGAACTTGCTGCTCTGAATCACTAAGCACATAATGCACACTGGACTTGGAGCTCTGAATCACTAAGCACATAATGCACACTGGACTTGCTGCTCTGAATCACTAAGCACATAATACACACTGGACTTGGAGCTCTGAATCACTAAGCACATAATGCACACTGGACTTGGAGCTCTGAATCACTAAGCACATAATGCACACTGGACTTGCTGCTCTGAATCACTAAGCACATAATGCACACTGGACTTGGAGCTCCGAATCACTAAGCACATACTGCACACTGGACTTGGAGTTCTGAATCACTAAGCACATAATGCACACTGGACATGGAGCTCTGAATCACTAAGCACATCATGCACACTGGACTTGGAGCTCTGAATCACTAAGCACATAATGCACACTGGACTTGCTGCTCTGAATCACTAAGCACATAATGCACACTGGACTTGGAGCTCTGAATCACTAAGCACATAATGCACACTGGACTTGGAGTTCTGAATCACTAAGCACATAATGCACACTGGACATGGAGCTCTGAATCACTAAGCACATCATGCACACTGGACTTGGAGCTCTGAATCACTAAGCACATAATGCACACTGGACTTGCTGCTCTGAATCACTAAGCACATAATGCACACTGGACTTGGAGCTCTGAATCACTAAGCACATACTGCACACTGGACTTGGAGTTCTGAATCACTAAGCACATAATGCACACTGGACATGGAGCTCTGAATCACTAAGCACATCATGCACACTGGACTTGGAGCTCTGAATCACTAAGCACATAATGCACACTGGACTTGCTGCTCTGAATCACTAAGCACATAATGCACACTGGACTTGGAGCTCTGAATCACTAAGCACATAATGCACATTGGACCTGGATCGCTGAATCACTAAGCACAATAATGCACACTGGACTTGCTGCTCTGAATCACTAAGCACATAATGCACACAGGACTTGGAGCTCGGAATCACTAAGCACATAATGCACACTGGACTTGCTGCTCTGAATCACTAAGCACATAATGCACAGAGGACCTGGAGCTCGGAATCACTAAGCACATACTGCACACTGGACCTGGAGCTGTGAATCACTAAGCACATAATGCCCACTGGACTTAGAGCTCTGAATCACTAAGTACACAATGCACACCGGACTTGGAGCTTAGAATCACTAAGCACATCATGCACACTGGATTTGGAGATCTGAATCACTAAGCACATAATGCACACTGGACCTGGATCTCTGAATCACTAAGCACACCATGCACACTGGACTTGCTGCTCTGAATCACTAAGCACACAATGCACACTGGACTTGGAGATCTGCATCACTAAGCACATAATGCACACTGGACTTGGGGCTCTGAATCACTAAGCACATAATGCACACTGGACCTGGAGCTCTGAATCACTAAGCACATAATGCACACTGGACTTGGAGCTCTGAATCACTAAGCACATAATGCACACTGGACCTGGAGCACTGAATCACTAAGCACATAATGCACACTGGACCTGGAGCTCTGAATCACTAAGCACATAATGCACACTGGACTTGCTGCTCTGAATCACTAAGCACATCACGCACACTGGACTTGGAGCTCTGAATCACTAAGCACATAATGCACACTGGACTTGCTGCTCTGAATCACTAAGCACATCACGCACACTGGACTTGGAGCTCTGAATCACTGAGCACATAATGCACACTGGACTTGGAGCTCTGAATCACTAAGCACATAATGCACACTGGACTTGCTGCTCTGAATCACTGAGCACATCACGCACACTGGACTTGGAGCTCTGAATAACTAAGCACATAATGCACACTGGACTTGCTGCTCTGAATCATTAAGCACATCATGCACACTGGACTTGGAGCTCTGAATCACTAAGCACATAATGCACACTGAACTTGCTGCTCTGAATCACTAAGCACATAATGCACACTGGACTTGGAGCTCTGAATCACTAAGCACATAATGCACACTGGACTTGCTGCTCTGAATCACTAAGCACATAATACACACTGGACTTGGAGCTCTGAATCACTAAGCACATAATGCACACTGGACTTGGAGCTCTGAATCACTAAGCACATAATGCACACTGGACTTGCTGCTCTGAATCACTAAGCACATAATGCACACTGGACTTGGAGCTCTGAATCACTAAGCACATACTGCACACTGGACTTGGAGTTCTGAATCACTAAGCACATAATGCACACTGGACATGGAGCTCTGAATCACTAAGCACATCATGCACACTGGACTTGGAGCTCTGAATCACTAAGCACATAATGCACACTGGACTTGCTGCTCTGAATCACTAAGCACATAATGCACACTGGACTTGGAGCTCTGAATCACTAAGCACATAATGCACACTGGACTTGGAGCTCTGAATCACTAAGCACATAATGCACACTGGACTTGCTGCTCTGAATCACTAAGCACATCACGCACACTGGACTTGGAGCTCTGAATCACTAAGCACATAATGCACACCGGACTTGGTGCTCTGAACCACTAAGCACATAATGCACACTGGACTTGCTGTTCCGAATCACTAAGCACATAATGCACACTGGACTTGGAGCTCTGAATCTCTAAGCACATAATGCACACCGGAATTGGTGCTCTGAATCACTATGCACATCACGCACACTGGAGTTTGAGCTCTGAATCACTATGCACATAATGCACACCGGACTTGGTGCTCTGAATCACTAAGCACATAATGCACACCGGACTTGGAGCTCTGAATCACTAAGCACATAATGCACACCGGACTTGCTGCTCTGAATCACTAAGCGCATAATGCACACCAGACTTGGAGCTCGGAATCACTAAGCAAATAATGCACACTGGACTTGGAGCTCTGAATCACTAAGCACATCATGCACACTGGACTTGGAGCTCTGAATCACTAAGCACATAATGCACACTGGACTTGCTGCTCTGAATCACTAAGCACATAATGCACACTGGACTTGGAGCTCTGAATCACTAAGCACATAATGCACACTGGACTTGGAGCTCTGAATCACTAAGCACATAATGCACATTGGACCTGGATCGCTGAATCACTAAGCACAATAATGCACACTGGACTTGCTGCTCTGAATCACTAAGCACATAATGCACACAGGACTTGGAGCTCGGAATCACTAAGCACATAATGCACACTGGACTTGCTGCTCTGAATCACTAAGCACATAATGCACAGAGGACCTGGAGCTCGGAATCACTAAGCACATACTGCACACTGGACCTGGAGCTGTGAATCACTAAGCACATAATGCCCACTGGACTTAGAGCTCTGAATCACTAAGTACACAATGCACACCGGACTTGGAGCTCAGAATCACTAAGCACATCATGCACACTGGATTTGGAGATCTGAATCACTAAGCACATAATGCACACTGGACCTGGATCTCTGAATCACTAAGCACACCATGCACACTGGACTTGCTGCTCTGAATCACTAAGCACACAATGCACACTGGACTTGGAGATCTGCATCACTAAGCACATAATGCACACTGGACTTGGGGCTCTGAATCACTAAGCACATAATGCACACTGGACCTGGAGCTCTGAATCACTAAGCACATAATGCACACTGGACTTGGAGCTCTGAATCACTAAGCACATAATGCACACTGGACCTGGAGCACTGAATCACTAAGCACATAATGCACACTGGACCTGGAGCTCTGAATCACTAAGCACATAATGCACACTGGACTTGCTGCTCTGAATCACTAAGCACATCACGCACACTGGACTTGGAGCTCTGAATCACTAAGCACATAATGCACACTGGACTTGCTGCTCTGAATCACTAAGCACATCACGCACACTGGACCTGGAGCTCGGAATCACTAAGCACATAATGCACACTGGACTTGCTGCTCTGAATCACTAAGCACATAATGCACACTGGACTTGGAGCTCTGAATCACTGAGCACATAATGCACACTGGACTTGGAGCTCTGAATCACTAAGCACATAATGCACACTGGACTTGCTGCTCTGAATCACTGAGCACATCACGCACACTGGACTTGGAGCTCTGAATAACTAAGCACATAATGCACACTGGACTTGCTGCTCTGAATCATTAAGCACATCATGCACACTGGACTTGGAGCTCTGAATCACTAAGCACATAATGCACACTGAACTTGCTGCTCTGAATCACTAAGCACATAATGCACACTGGACTTGGAGCTCTGAATCACTAAGCACATAATGCACACTGGACTTGCTGCTCTGAATCACTAAGCACATAATACACACTGGACTTGGAGCTCTGAATCACTAAGCACATAATGCACACTGGACTTGGAGCTCTGAATCACTAAGCACATAATGCACACTGGACTTACTGCTCTGAATCACTAAGCACATAATGCACACTGGACTTGGAGCTCTGAATCACTAAGCACATACTGCACACTGGACTTGGAGTTCTGAATCACTAAGCACATAATGCACACTGGACATGGAGCTCTGAATCACTAAGCACATCATGCACACTGGACTTGGAGCTCTGAATCACTAAGCACATAATGCCCACTGGACTTGCTGCTCTGAATCACTAAGCACATAATGCACACTGGACTTGGAGCTCTGAATCACTAAGCACATAATGCACACTGGACTTGGAGCTCTGAATCACTAAGCACATAATGCACACTGGACTTGCTGCTCTGAATCACTAAGCACATCACGCACACTGGACTTGGAGCTCTGAATCACTAAGCACATAATGCACACCGGACTTGGTGCTCCGAATCACTATGCACATCACGCACACTGGACTTGGAGCTCTGAATCACTAAGCACATAATGCACACCGGACTTGGTGCTCTGAATCACTAAGCACATAATGCACACTGGACTTGCTGCTCCGAATCACTAAGCATATAATGCACACTGGACTTGGAGCTCTGAATCTCTAAGCACATAATGCACACCGGACTTGGTGCTCTGAATCACTATGCACATCACGCACACTGGACTTGGAGCTCTGAATCACTATGCACATAATGCACACCGGACTTGGTGCTCTGAATCACTAAGCACATAATGCACACCGGACTTGGAGCTCTGAATCATTATGCACATAATGCACACCGGACTTGGAGCTCTGAATCACTAAGCACATAATGCACACCGGACTTGGAGCTCTGAATCACTAAGCACATCATGCACACCGGACTTGGAGCTCTGAATCACTAAGCACATCATGCACACCGGACTTGGAGCTCGGAATCACTAAGCACATCATGCACATTGGACTTGGAGCTATGAATCACTAAGCACATCATGCCCACTGGACTTGCTGCTCTGAATCACTAAGCACATAATGCACACTGGACTTGGAGTTCTGAATCACTAAGCACATAATGCACACTGGACTTGGAGTTCTGAATCACTAAGCACATAATGCACCCTGGACTTGGAGCTCAGAATCACTAAGCACATAATGCACACCGGACTTGCTGCTCTGAATCACTAAGCGCATAATGCACACCGAACTTGGTGCTCTGAATCACTATGCACATAATGCACACTGGACTTGGAGTTCTGAATCACTAAGCTCATAATGCACACTGGACTTGGAGTTCTGAATCACTAAGCGCATAATGCACACTGGACTTGGAGCTCTGAATCACTAAGCACATCATGCACATTGGACTTGGAGCTATGAATCACTAAGCACATAATGCACACTGGACTTGGAGCTATGAATCACTAAGCACATCATGCACATTGGACTTGGAGCTATGAATCACTAAGCACATAATGCACACTGGACTTGGAGCTTGGAATCACTAAGCACATCATGCACACTGGACTTGCTGCTCTGAATCACTAAGCACATCACGCACACTGGACTTGGAGCTCTGAATCACTAAGCACATAATGCACACCGGACTTGGTGCTCCGAATCACTAAGCACATAATGCACACTGGACTTGCTGCTCCGAATCACTAAGCCCATAATGCACACTGGACTTGGAGCTCTGAATCTCTAAGCACATAATGCACACTGGACTTGCTGCTCTGAATCACTAAGCACATAATGCACACTGGAGTTGGAGCTCTGAATCACTAAGCACATAATGCACACCGGACTTGGAGCTCTGAATCATTATGCACATAATGCACACCGGACTTGGTGCTCTGAATCACAAAGCACATAATGCACACCGGACTTGGTGCTCTGAATCACTAAGCACATAATGCACACCAGACTTGGAGCTCTAAATCATTATGCACATAATGCACACCGGACTTGGTGCTCTGAATCACTAAGCACATAATGCACACCGGACTTGGTGCTCTGAATCACAAAGCACATAATGCACACCGGACTTGGTGCTCTGAATCACTAAGCACATAATGCACACCAGACTTGGAGCTCTAAATCATTATGCACATAATGCACACCGGACTTGGTGCTCTGAATCACTAAGCACATAATGCACACCGGACTTGGAGCTCTGAATCACTAAGCACATAATGCACACCGGACTTGGAGCTCGGAATCACTAAGCACATCATGCACACTGGACTTGCTGCTCTGAATCACTAAGCACATAATGCACACTAGACTTGGAGCTCTGAATCACTAAGCACATAATGCACACCGGACTTGCTGCTCTGAATCACTAAGCGCATAATGCACACCAGACTTGGTGCTCTGAATCACTATGCACATAATGCACACTGGACTTGGAGTTCTGAATCACTAAGCGCATAATGCACACTGGACTTGGAGCTCTGAATCACTAAGCACATCATGCACACTGGACTTGGAGCTATGAATCACTAAGCACATAATGCACACTGGACTTGGAGCTATGAATCACTAAGCACATCATGCCCACTGGACTTGCTGCTCTGAATCACTAAGCACATAATGCACACTGGACTTGGAGTTCTAAATCACTAAGCACATCATGCACACTGGACTTGGAGCTATGAATCACTAAGCACATAATGCACACTGGACTTGGATCTATGAATCACTAAGCACATCATGCCCACTGGACTTGCTGCTCTGAATCACTAAGCACATAATGCACACTGGACTTGCTGCTCTGAATCACTAAGCACATCACGCACACTGGACTTGGAGCTTTGAATCACTAAGCACATAATGCACACCGGACTTGGTGCTCCGAATCACTATGCACATCACGCACACTGGACTTGGAGCTCTGAATCACTAAGCACATAATGCACACCGGACTTGGTGCTCTGAATCACTAAGCACATAATGCACACTGGACTTGCTGCTCCGAATCACTAAGCACATAATGCACACTGGACTTGGAGCTCTGAATCTCTAAGCACATAATGCACACCGGACTTGGTGCTCTGAATCACTATGCACATCACGCACACTGGACTTGGAGCTCTGAATCACTATGCACATAATGCACACCGGACTTGGTGCTCTGAATCACTAAGCACATAATGCACACCGGACTTGGAGCTCTGAATCATTATGCACATAATGCACACCGGACGTGGTGCTCTGAATCACTAAGCACAATGCACACCGAACTTGGAGCTCTGAATCACTAAGCACATAATGCACACCGGACTTGGAGCTCGGAATCACTAAGCACATCATGCACACTGGACTTGCTGCTCTGAATCACTAAGCACATAATGCACATTGGACTTGGAGCTCTGAATCACTAAGCATATAATGCACACCGGACTTGCTGCTCTGAATCACTAAGCGCATAATGCACACCGGACTTGGTGCTCTGAATCACTATGCACATAATGCACACTGGACTTGGAGTTCTGAATCACTAAGCGCATAATGCACACTGGACTTGGAACTCTGAATCACTAAGCACATCATGCACACTGGACTTGGAGCTATGAATCACTAAGCACATAATGCACACTGGACTTGGAGCTATGAATCACTAAGCACATCATGCCCACTGGACTTGCTGCTCTGAATCACTAAGCACATAATGCACACTGGACTTGGAGTTCTGAATCACTAAGCACATAATGCACACTGGACTTGGAGTTCTGAATCACTAAGCACATAATGCACCCTGGACTTGGAGCTCTGAATCACTAAGCACATAATGCACACCGCACTTGGAGCTCTGAATCATTAAGCACACAATGCACACCGGACTTGGAGCTCGGAATGACTAAGCACATAATGCACACTGGACTTGGTGCTCTGAATCACTATGCACATCATGCACACTGGACTTGGAACTCTGAATCACTAAGCACACAATGCACACCGGACTTGGAGCTTGGAATGACTAAGCACATAATGCACACTGGACTTGGTGCTCTGAATCACTAAGCACATAATGCACATTGGACCTGGAGCGCTGAATCACTAAGCACATAATGCACATTGGACCTGGATCGCTGAATCACTAAGCACATAATGCACACTGGACTTGCTGCTCTGAATCACTAAGCACATAATGAACACAGGACCTCGAGCTTGGAATCACTAAGCACATAATGCACACTGGACTTGGAGCTCTGAATCACTAAGCACATAATGCACATTGGACCTGGATCGCTGAATCACTAAGCACAATAATGCACACTGGACTTGCTGCTCTGAATCACTAAGCACATAATGCACACAGGACTTGGAGCTCGGAATCACTAAGCACATAATGTACACTGGACTTGCTGCTCTGAATCACTAAGCACATAATGCACACAGGACCTGGAGCTCGGAATCACTAAGCACATACTGCACACTGGACCTGGAGCTGTGAATCACTAAGCACATAATGCCCACTGGACTTAGAGCTCTGAATCACTAAGTACACAATGCACACCGGACTTGGAGCTCAGAATCACTAAGCACATCATGCACACTGGATTTGGAGATCTGAATCACTAAGCACATAATGCACACTGGACCTGGATCTCTGAATCACTAAGCACACCATGCACACTGGACTTGCTGCTCTGAATCACTAAGCACACAATGCACACTGGACTTGGAGATCTGCATCACTAAGCACATAATGCACACTGGACTTGGGGCTCTGAATCACTAAGCACATAATGCACACTGGACCTGGAGCTCTGAATCACTAAGCACATAATGCACACTGGACTTGGAGCTCTGAATCACTAAGCACATAATGCACACTGGACCTGGAGCACTGAATCACTAAGCACATAATGCACACTGGACCTGGAGCTCTGAATCACTAAGCACATAATGCACACTGGACTTGCTGCTCTGAATCACTAAGCACATCACGCACACTGGACTTGGAGCTCTGAATCACTAAGCACATAATGCACACTGGACTTGCTGCTCTGAATCACTAAGCACATCACGCACACTGGACTTGGAGCTCGGAATCACTAAGCACATAATGCACACTGGACTTGCTGCTCTGAATCACTAAGCACATAATGCACACTGGACTTGGAGCTCTGAATCACTGAGCACATAATGCACACTGGACTTGGAGCTCTGAATCACTAAGCACATAATGCACACTGGACTTGCTGCTCTGAATCATTAAGCACATCATGCACACTGGACTTGGAGCTCTGAATCACTAAGCACATAATGCACACTGAACTTGCTGCTCTGAATCACTAAGCACATAATGCACACTGGACTTGGAGCTCTGAATCACTAAGCACATAATGCACACTGGACTTGCTGCTCTGAATCACTAAGCACATAATACACACTGGACTTGGAGCTCTGAATCACTAAGCACATAATGCACACTGGACTTGGAGCTCTGAATCACTAAGCACATAATGCACACTGGACTTGCTGCTCTGAATCACTAAGCACATAATGCACACTGGACTTGGAGCTCTGAATCACTAAGCACATACTGCACACTGGACTTGGAGTTCTGAATCACTAAGCACATAATGCACACTGGACATGGAGCTCTGAATCACTAAGCACATCATGCACACTGGACTTGGAGCTCTGAATCACTAAGCACATAATGCACACTGGACTTGCTGCTCTGAATCACTAAGCACATAATGCACACTGGACTTGGAGCTCTGAATCACTAAGCACATAATGCACATTGGACCTGGATCGCTGAATCACTAAGCACAATAATGCACACTGGACTTGCTGCTCTGAATCACTAAGCACATAATGCACACAGGACTTGGAGCTCGGAATCACTAAGCACATAATGCACACTGGACTTGCTGCTCTGAATCACTAAGCACATAATGCACAGAGGACCTGGAGCTCGGAATCACTAAGCACATACTGCACACTGGACCTGGAGCTGTGAATCACTAAGCACATAATGCCCACTGGACTTAGAGCTCTGAATCACTAAGTACACAATGCACACCGGACTTGGAGCTCAGAATCACTAAGCACATCATGCACACTGGATTTGGAGATCTGAATCCCTAAGCACATAATGCACACTGGACCTGGATCTCTGAATCACTAAGCACACCATGCACACTGGACTTGCTGCTCTGAATCACTAAGCACACAATGCACACTGGACTTGGAGATCTGCATCACTAAGCACATAATGCACACTGGACTTGGGGCTCTGAATCACTAAGCACATAATGCACACTGGACCTGGAGCTCTGAATCACTAAGCACATAATGCACACTGGAATTGGAGCTCTGAATCACTAAGCACATAATGCACACTGGACCTGGAGCACTGAATCACTAAGCACATAATGCACTCTGGACCTGGAGCTCTGAATCACTAAGCACATAATGCACACTGGACTTGCTGCTCTGAATCACTAAGCACATCACGCACACTGGACTTGGAGCTCTGAATCACTAAGCACATAATGCACACTGGACTTGCTGCTCTGAATCACTAAGCACATCACGCACACTGGACTTGGAGCTCGGAATCACTAAGCACATAATGCACACTGGACTTGCTGCTCTGAATCACTAAGCACATAATGCACACTGGACTTGGAGCTCTGAATCACTGAGCACATAATGCACACTGGACTTGGAGCTCTGAATCACTAAGGACATAATGCACACTGGACTTGCTGCTCTGAATCACTGAGCACATCACGCACACTGGACTTGGAGCTCTGAATAACTAAACACATAATGCACACTGGACTTGCTGCTCTGAATCATTAAGCACATCATGCACACTGGACTTGGAGCTCTGAATCACTAAGCACATAATGCACACTGAACTTGCTGCTCTGAATCACTAAGCACATAATGCACACTGGACTTGGAGCTCTGAATCACTAAGCACATAATGCACACTGGACTTGCTGCTCTGAATCACTAAGCACATAATACACACTGGACTTGGAGCTCTGAATCACTAAGCACATAATGCACACTGGACTTGGAGCTCTGAATCACTAAGCACATAATGCACACTGGACTTGCTGCTCTGAATCACTAAGCACATAATGCACACTGGACTTGGAGCTCCGAATCACTAAGCACATACTGCACACTGGACTTGGAGTTCTGAATCACTAAGCACATAATGCACACTGGACATGGAGCTCTGAATCACTAAGCACATCATGCACACTGGACTTGGAGCTCTGAATCACTAAGCACATAATGCACACTGGACTTGCTGCTCTGAATCACTAAGCACATAATGCACACTGGACTTGGAGCTCTGAATCACTAAGCACATAATGCACACTGGACTTGGAGTTCTGAATCACTAAGCACATAATGCACACTGGACATGGAGCTCTGAATCACTAAGCACATCATGCACACTGGACTTGGAGCTCTGAATCACTAAGCACATAATGCACACTGGACTTGCTGCTCTGAATCACTAAGCACATAATGCACACTGGACTTGGAGCTCTGAATCACTAAGCACATACTGCACACTGGACTTGGAGTTCTGAATCACTAAGCACATAATGCACACTGGACATGGAGCTCTGAATCACTAAGCACATCATGCACACTGGACTTGGAGCTCTGAATCACTAAGCACATAATGCACACTGGACTTGCTGCTCTGAATCACTAAGCACATAATGCACACTGGACTTGGAGCTCTGAATCACTAAGCACATAATGCACATTGGACCTGGATCGCTGAATCACTAAGCACAATAATGCACACTGGACTTGCTGCTCTGAATCACTAAGCACATAATGCACACAGGACTTGGAGCTCGGAATCACTAAGCACATAATGCACACTGGACTTGCTGCTCTGAATCACTAAGCACATAATGCACAGAGGACCTGGAGCTCGGAATCACTAAGCACATACTGCACACTGGACCTGGAGCTGTGAATCACTAAGCACATAATGCCCACTGGACTTAGAGCTCTGAATCACTAAGTACACAATGCACACCGGACTTGGAGCTTAGAATCACTAAGCACATCATGCACACTGGATTTGGAGATCTGAATCACTAAGCACATAATGCACACTGGACCTGGATCTCTGAATCACTAAGCACACCATGCACACTGGACTTGCTGCTCTGAATCACTAAGCACACAATGCACACTGGACTTGGAGATCTGCATCACTAAGCACATAATGCACACTGGACTTGGGGCTCTGAATCACTAAGCACATAATGCACACTGGACCTGGAGCTCTGAATCACTAAGCACATAATGCACACTGGACTTGGAGCTCTGAATCACTAAGCACATAATGCACACTGGACCTGGAGCACTGAATCACTAAGCACATAATGCACACTGGACCTGGAGCTCTGAATCACTAAGCACATAATGCACACTGGACTTGCTGCTATGAATCACTAAGCACATCACGCACACTGGACTTGGAGCTCTGAATCACTAAGCACATAATGCACACTGGACTTGCTGCTCTGAATCACTAAGCACATCACGCACACTGGACTTGGAGCTCGGAATCACTAAGCACATAATGCACACTGGACTTGCTGCTCTGAATCACTAAGCACATAATGCACACTGGACTTGGAGCTCTGAATCACTGAGCACATAATGCACACTGGACTTGGAGCTCTGAATCACTAAGCACATAATGCACACTGGACTTGCTGCTCTGAATCACTGAGCACATCACGCACACTGGACTTGGGGCTCTGAATAACTAAGCACATAATGCACACTGGACTTGCTGCTCTGAATCATTAAGCACATCATGCACACTGGACTTGGAGCTCTGAATCACTAAGCACATAATGCACACTGAACTTGCTGCTCTGAATCACTAAGCACATAATGCACACTGGACTTGGAGCTCTGAATCACTAAGCACATAATGCACACTGGACTTGCTGCTCTGAATCACTAAGCACATAATACACACTGGACTTGGAGCTCTGAATCACTAAGCACATAATGCACACTGGACTTGGAGCTCTGAATCACTAAGCACATAATGCACACTGGACTTGCTGCTCTGAATCACTAAGCACATAATGCACACTGGACTTGGAGCTCTGAATCACTAAGCACATACTGCACACTGGACTTGGAGTTCTGAATCACTAAGCACATAATGCACACTGGACATGGAGCTCTGAATCACTAAGCACATCATGCACAGTGGACTTGGAGCTCTGAATCACTAAGCACATAATGCACACTGGACTTGCTGCTCTGAATCACTAAGCACATAATGCACACTGGACTTGGAGCTCTGAATCACTAAGCACATAATGCACACTGGACTTGGAGCTCTGAATCACTAAGCACATAATGCACACTGGACTTGCTGCTCTGAATCACTAAGCACATCACGCACACTGGACTTGGAGCTCTGAATCACTAAGCACATAATGCACACCGGACTTGGTGCTCTGAACCACTAAGCACATAATGCACACTGGACTTGCTGTTCCGAATCACTAAGCACATAATGCACACTGGACTTGGAGCTCTGAATCTCTAAGCACATAATGCACACCGGAATTGGTGCTCTGAATCACTATGCACATCACGCACACTGGAGTTTGAGCTCTGAATCACTATGCACATAATGCACACCGGACTTGGTGCTCTGAATCACTAAGCACATAATGCACACCGGACTTGGAGCTCTGAATCACTAAGCACATAATGCACACCGGACTTGCTGCTCTGAATCACTAAGCGCATAATGCACACCAGACTTGGAGCTCGGAATCACTAAGCACATCATGCACACTGGACTTGGAGCTCTGAATCACTAAGCACATAATGCACACTGAACTTGCTGCTCTGAATCACTAAGCACATAATGCACACTGGACTTGGAGCTCTGAATCACTAAGCACATAATGCACACTGGACTTGCTGCTCTGAATCACTAAGCACATAATGCACACTGGACTTGGAGCTCTGAATCACTAAGCACATAATGCACACTGGACTTGGAGCTCTGAATCACTAAGCACATAATGCACACTGGACTTGCTGCTCTGAATCACTAAGCACATAATGCACACTGGACTTGGAGCTCTGAATCACTAAGCACATACTGCACACTGGACTTGGAGTTCTGAATCACTAAGCAAATAATGCACACTGGACTTGGAGCTCTGAATCACTAAGCACATCATGCACACTGGACTTGGAGCTCTGAATCACTAAGCACATAATGCACACTGGACTTGCTGCTCTGAATCACTAAGCACATAATGCACACTGGACTTGGAGCTCTGAATCACTAAGCACATAATGCACACTGGACTTGGAGCTCTGAATAACTAAGCACATAATGCACATTGGACCTGGATCGCTGAATCACTAAGCACAATAATGCACACTGGACTTGCTGCTCTGAATCACTAAGCACATAATGCACACAGGACTTGGAGCTCGGAATCACTAAGCACATAATGCACACTGGACTTGCTGCTCTGAATCACTAAGCACATAATGCACAGAGGACCTGGAGCTCGGAATCACTAAGCACATACTGCACACTGGACCTGGAGCTGTGAATCACTAAGCACATAATGCCCACTGGACTTAGAGCTCTGAATCACTAAGTACACAATGCACACCGGACTTGGAGCTCAGAATCACTAAGCACATCATGCACACTGGATTTGGAGATCTGAATCACTAAGCACATAATGCACACTGGACCTGGATCTCTGAATCACTAAGCACACCATGCACACTGGACTTGCTGCTCTGAATCACTAAGCACACAATGCACACTGGACTTGGAGATCTGCATCACTAAGCACATAATGCACACTGGACTTGGGGCTCTGAATCACTAAGCACATAATGCACACTGGACCTGGAGCTCTGAATCACTAAGCACATAATGCACACTGGACTTGGAGCTCTGAATCACTAAGCACATAATGCACACTGGACCTGGAGCACTGAATCACTAAGCACATAATGCACACTGGACCTGGAGCTCTGAATCACTAAGCACATAATGCACACTGGACTTGCTGCTCTGAATCACTAAGCACATCACGCACACTGGACTTGGAGCTCTGAATCACTAAGCACATAATGCACACTGGACTTGCTGCTCTGAATCACTAAGCACATCACGCACACTGGACCTGGAGCTCGGAATCACTAAGCACATAATGCACACTGGACTTGCTGCTCTGAATCACTAAGCACATAATGCACACTGGACTTGGAGCTCTGAATCACTGAGCACATAATGCACACTGGACTTGGAGCTCTGAATCACTAAGCACATAATGCACACTGGACTTGGAGCTCTGAATCACTGAGCACATAATGCACACTGGACTTGGAGCTCTGAATCACTAAGCACATAATGCACACTGAACTTGCTGCTCTGAATCACTAAGCACATAATGCACACTGGACTTGGAGCTCTGAATCACTAAGCACATAATGCACACTGGACTTGCTGCTCTGAATCACTAAGCACATAATACACACTGGACTTGGAGCTCTGAATCACTAAGCACATAATGCACACTGGACTTGGAGCTCTGAATCACTAAGCACATAATGCACACTGGACTTACTGCTCTGAATCACTAAGCACATAATGCACACTGGACTTGGAGCTCTGAATCACTAAGCACATACTGCACACTGGACTTGGAGTTCTGAATCACTAAGCACATAATGCACACTGGACATGGAGCTCTGAATCACTAAGCACATCATGCACACTGGACTTGGAGCTCTGAATCACTAAGCACATAATGCACACTGGACTTGCTGCTCTGAATCACTAAGCACATAATGCACACTGGACTTGGAGCTCTGAATCACTAAGCACATAATGCACACTGGACTTGGAGCTCTGAATCACTAAGCACATAATGCACACTGGACTTGCTGCTCTGAATCACTAAGCACATCACGCACACTGGACTTGGAGCTCTGAATCACTAAGCACATAATGCACACCGGACTTGGTGCTCTGAACCACTAAGCACATAATGCACACTGGACTTGATGTTCCAAATCACTAAGCACATAATGCACACTGGACTTGGAGCTCTGAATCTCTAAGCACATAATGCACACCGGAATTGGTGCTCTGAATCACTATGCACATCACGCACACTGGAGTTTGAGCTCTGAATCACTATGCACATAATGCACACCGGACTTGGTGCTCTGAATCACTAAGCACATAATGCACACCGGACTTGGAGCTCTGAATCACTAAGCACATAATGCACACCGGACTTGCTGCTCTGAATCACTAAGCGCATAATGCACACCAGACTTGGAGCTCGGAATCACTAAGCACATCATGCACACTGGACTTGGAGCTCTGAATCACTAAGCACATAATGCACACTGAACTTGCTGCTCTGAATCACTAAGCACATAATGCACACTGGACTTGGAGCTCTGAATCACTAAGCACATAATGCACACTGGACTTGCTGCTCTGAATCACTAAGCACATAATGCACACTGGACTTGGAGCTCTGAATCACTAAGCACATAATGCACACTGGACTTGGAGCTCTGAATCACTAAGCACATAATGCACACTGGACTTGCTGCTCTGAATCACTAAGCACATAATGCACACTGGACTTGGAGCTCTGAATCACTAAGCACATACTGCACACTGGACTTGGAGTTCTGAATCACTAAGCACATAATGCACACTGGACTTGGAGCTCTGAATCACTAAGCACATCATGCACACTGGACTTGTAGCTCTGAATCACTAAGCACATAATGTACACTGGACTTGCTGCTCTGAATCACTAAGCACATAATGCACACTGGACTTGGAGCTCTGAATCACTAAGCACATAATGCACACTGGACTTGGAGCTCTGAATCACTAAGCACATAATGCACACTGGACTTGCTGCTCTGAATCACTAAGCGCATCACGCACACTGGACTTGGAGCTCTGAATCACTAAGCACATAATGCACACCGGACTTGGTGCTCTGAACCACTAAGCACATAATGCACACTGGACTTGCTGCTCCGAATCACTAAGCACATAATGCACACTGGACTTGGAGCTCTGAATCTCTAAGCACATAATGCACACCGGACTTGGTGCTCTGAATCACTATGCACATCACGCACACTGGAGTTGGAGCTCTGAATCACTATGCACATAATGCACAGCGGACTTGGTGCTCTGAATCTCTAAGCACATAATGCACACCGGACTTGGTGCTCTGAATCACTATGCACATCACGCACACTGGAGTTGGAGCTCTGAATCACTATGCACATAATGCACAGCGGACTTGGTGCTCTGAATCACTAAGCACATAATGCACACCGGACTTGGAGCTCTGAATCATTATGCACATAATGCACACCGGACTTGGTGCTCTGAATCACTAAGCACATAATGCACACCGGACTTGGAGCTCTGAATCACTAAGCACATAATGCACACCGGACTTGGAGCTCGGAATCACTAAGCACATCATGCACACTGGACTTGCTGCTCTGAATCACTAAGCACATAATGCACACTGGACTTGGAGCTCTGAATCACTAAGCACATAATGCACACCGGACTTGCTGCTCTGAATCACTAAGCGCATAATGCACACCGGACTTGGTGCTCTGAATCACTATGCACATAATGCACACTGGACTTGGAGTTCTGAATAACTAAGCGTATAATGCACACTGGACTTGGAGCTCTGAATCACTAAGCACATCATGCACACTGGACTTGGAGATATGAATCACTAAGCACATAATGCACACTGGACTTGGAGCTATGAATCAATAAGCACATCATGCCCACTGGACTTGCTGCTCTGAATCACTAAGCACATAATGCACACTGGACTTGGAGTTCTGAATCACTAAGCACATCATGCACACTGGACTTGGAGCTATGAATCACTAAGCACATAATGCACACTGGACTTGGAGCTATGAATCACTAAGCACATCATGCCCACTGGACTTGCTGCTCTGAATCACTAAGCACATAATGCACACTGGACTTGCTGCTCTGAATCACTAAGCACATCACGCACATTGGACTTGGAGCTCTGAATCACTAAGCACATAATGCACACCGGACTTGGTGCTCCGAATCACTATGCACATCACGCACACTGGACTTGGAGCTCTGAATCACTAAGCACATAATGCACACCGGACTTGGTGCTCTGAATCACTAAGCACATAATGCACACTGGACTTGCTGCTCCGAATCACTAAGCATATAATGCACAGTGGACTTGGAGCTCTGAATCTCTAAGCACATAATGCACACCGGACTTGGTGCTCTGAATCACTATGCACATCACGCACACTGGACTTGGAGCTCTGAATCACTATGCACATAATGCACACCGGACTTGGTGCTCTGAATCACTAAGCACATAATGCACACCGGATTTGGAGCTCTGAATCATTATGCACATAATGCACACCGGACTTGGAGCTCTGAATCACTAAGCACATAATGCACACCGGACTTGGAGCTCTGAATCACTAAGCACATCATGCACACCGGACTTGGAGCTCTGAATCACTAAGCACATCATGCACACCGGACTTGGAGCTCGGAATCACTAAGCACATCATGCACACTGGACTTGGAGCTATGAATCACTAAGCACATCATGCCCACTGGACTTGCTGCTCTGAATCACTAAGCACATAATGCACACTGGACTTGGAGTTCTGAATCACTAAGCACATAATGCACACTGGACTTGGAGTTCTGAATCACTAAGCACATAATGCACCCTGGACTTGGAGCTCTGAATCACTAAGCACATAATGCACACTGGACTTGGAGCTCTGAATCACTAAGCACATAATGCACACTGGACTTGGAGCTCTGAATCACTAAGCACATAATGCACACTGGACTTGCTGCTCTGAATCACTAAGCACATCACGCACACTGGACTTGGAGCTCTGAATCACTAAGCACATAATGCACACCGGACTTGGTGCTCTGAACCACTAAGCACATAATGCACACTGGACTTGCTGTTCCGAATCACTAAGCACATAATGCACACTGGACTTGGAGCTCTGAATCTCTAAGCACATAATGCACACCGGAATTGGTGCTCTGAATCACTATGCACATCACGCACACTGGAGTTTGAGCTCTGAATCACTATGCACATAATGCACACCGGACTTGGTGCTCTGAATCACTAAGCACATAATGCACACCGGACTTGGAGCTCTGAATCACTAAGCACATAATGCACACCGGACTTGCTGCTCTGAATCACTAAGCGCATAATGCACACCAGACTTGGAGCTCGGAATCACTAAGCACATCATGCACACTGGACTTGGAGCTCTGAATCACTAAGCACATAATGCACACTGAACTTGCTGCTCTGAATCACTAAGCACATAATGCACACTGGACTTGGAGCTCTGAATCACTAAGCACATAATGCACACTGGACTTGCTGCTCTGAATCACTAAGCACATAATGCACACTGGACTTGGAGCTCTGAATCACTAAGCACATAATGCACACTGGACTTGGAGCTCTGAATCACTAAGCACATAATGCACACTGGACTTGCTGCTCTGAATCACTAAGCACATAATGCACACTGGACTTGGAGCTCTGAATCACTAAGCACATACTGCACACTGGACTTGGAGTTCTGAATCACTAAGCACATAATGCACACTGGACTTGGAGCTCTGAATCACTAAGCACATCATGCACACTGGACTTGGAGCTCTGAATCACTAAGCACATAATGCACACTGGACTTGTTGCTCTGAATCACTAAGCACATAATGCACACTGGACTTGGAGCTCTGAATCACTAAGCACATAATGCACACTGGACTTGGAGCTCTGAATCACTAAGCACATAATGCACATTGGACCTGGATCGCTGAATCACTAAGCACAATAATGCACACTGGACTTGCTGCTCTGAATCACTAAGCACATAATGCACAGAGGACCTGGAGCTCTGAATCACTAAGCACATAATGCACACTGGACTTGCTGCTCTGAATCACTAAGCACATAATGCACACAGGACTTGGAGCTCGGAATCACTAAGCACATAATGCACACTGGACTTGCTGCTCTGAATCACTAAGCACATAATGCACAGAGGACCTGGAGCTCGGAATCACTAAGCACATACTGCACACTGGACCTGGAGCTGTGAATCACTAAGCACATAATGCCCACTGGACTTAGAGCTCTGAATCACTAAGTACACAATGCACACCGGACTTGGAGCTCAGAATCACTAAGCACATCATGCACACTGGGTTTGGAGATCTGAATCACTAAGCACATAATGCACACTGGACCTGGATCTCTGAATCACTAAGCACACCATGCACACTGGACTTGCTGCTCTGAATCACTAAGCACACAATGCACACTGGACTTGGAGATCTGCATCACTAAGCACATAATGCACACTGGACTTGGGGCTCTGAATCACTAAGCACATAATGCACACTGGACCTGGAGCTCTGAATCACTAAGCACATAATGCACACTGGACTTGGAGCTCTGAATCACTAAGCACATAATGCACACTGGACCTGGAGCACTGAATCACTAAGCACATAATGCACACTGGACCTGGAGCTCTGAATCACTAAGCACATAATGCACACTGGACTTGCTGCTCTGAATCACTAAGCACATCACGCACACTGGACTTGGAGCTCTGAATCACTAAGCACATAATGCACACTGGACTTGCTGCTCTGAATCACTAAGCACATCACGCACACTGGACTTGGAGCTCGGAATCACTAAGCACATAATGCACACTGGGCTTGCTGCTCTGAATCACTAAGCACATAATGCACACTGGACTTGGAGCTCTGAATCACTGAGCACATAATGCACACTGGACTTGGAGCTCTGAATCACTAAGCACATAATGCACACTGGACTTGCTGCTCTGAATCACTGAGCACATCACGCACACTGGACTTGGAGCTCTGAATAACTAAGCACATAATGCACACTGGACTTGCTGCTCTGAATCATTAAGCACATCATGCACACTGGACTTGGAGCTCTGAATCACTAAGCACATAATGCACACTGAACTTGCTGCTCTGAATCACTAAGCACATAATGCACACTGGACTTGGAGCTCTGAATCACTAAGCACATAATGCACACTGGACTTGCTGCTCTGAATCACTAAGCACATAATACACACTGGACTTGGAGCTCTGAATCACTAAGCACATAATGCACACTGGACTTGGAGCTCTGAATCACTAAGCACATAATGCACACTGGACTTGCTGCTCTGAATCACTAAGCACATAATGCACACTGGACTTGGAGCTCTGAATCACTAAGCACATACTGCACACTGGACTTGGAGTTCTGAATCACTAAGCACATAATGCACACTGGACATGGAGCTCTGAATCACTAAGCACATCATGCACACTGGACTTGGAGCTCTGAATCACTAAGCACATAATGCACACTGGACTTGCTGCTCTGAATCACTAAGCACATAATGCACACTGGACTTGGAGCTCTGAATCACTAAGCACATAATGCACACTGGACTTGGAGCTCTGAATCACTAAGCACATAATGCACACTGGACTTGCTGCTCTGAATCACTAAGCACATCACGCACACTGGACTTGGAGCTCTGAATCACTAAGCACATAATGCACACCGGACTTGGTGCTCTGAACCACTAAGCACATAATGCACACTGGACTTGCTGTTCCGAATCACTAAGCACATAATGCACACTGGACTTGCTGCTCTGAATCACTAAGCACATCATGCACACTGGACTTGGAGCTCTGAATCTCTAAGCACATAATGCACACCGGAATTGGTGCTCTGAATCACTATGCACATCACGCACACTGGAGTTTGAGCTCTGAATCACTATGCACATAATGCACACCGGACTTGGTGCTCTGAATCACTAAGCACATAATGCACACCGGACTTGGAGCTCTGAATCACTAAGCACATAATGCACACCGGACTTGCTGCTCTGAATCACTAAGCGCATAATGCACACCAGACTTGGAGCTCGGAATCACTAAGCACATCATGCACACTGGACTTGGAGCTCTGAATCACTAAGCACATAATGCACACTGAACTTGCTGCTCTGAATCACTAAGCACATAATGCACACTGGACTTGGAGCTCTGAATCACTAAGCACATAATGCACACTGGACTTGCTGCTCTGAATCACTAAGCACATAATGCACACTGGACTTGGAGCTCTGAATCACTAAGCACATAATGCACACTGGACTTGGAGCTCTGAATCACTAAGCACATAATGCACACTGGACTTGCTGCTCTGAATCACTAAGCACATAATGCACACTGGACTTGGAGCTCTGAATCACTAAGCACATACTGCACACTGGACTTGGAGTTCTGAATCACTAAGCACATAATGCACACTGGACTTGGAGCTCTGAATCACTAAGCACATCATGCACACTGGACTTGGAGCTCTGAATCACTAAGCACATAATGCACACTGGACTTGCTGCTCTGAATCACTAAGCACATAATGCACACTGGACTTGGAGCTCTGAATCACTAAGCACATAATGCACACTGGACTTGGAGCTCTGAATCACTAAGCACATAATGCACACTGGACTTGCTGCTCTGAATCACTAAGCGCATCACGCACACTGGACTTGGAGCTCTGAATCACTAAGCACATAATGCACACCGGACTTGGTGCTCGGAACCACTAAGCACATAATGCACACTGGACTTGCTGCTCCGAATCACTAAGCACATAATGCACACTGGACTTGGAGCTCTGAATCTCTAAGCACATAATGCACACCGGACTTGGTGCTCTGAATCACTATGCACATCACGCACACTGGAGTTGGAGCTCTGAATCACTATGCACATAATGCACAGCGGACTTGGTGCTCTGAATCACTAAGCACATAATGCACACCGGACTTGGAGCTCTGAATCATTATGCACATAATGCACACCGGACTTGGTGCTCTGAATCACTAAGCACATAATGCACACCGGACTTGGAGCTCTGAATCACTAAGCACATAATGCACACCGGACTTGGAGCTCGGAATCACTAAGCACATCATGCACACTGGACTTGCTGCTCTGAATCACTAAGCACATAATGCACACTGGACTTGGAGCTCTGAATCACTAAGCACATAATGCACACCGGACTTGCTGCTCTGAATCACTAAGCGCATAATGCACACCGGACTTGGTGCTCTGAATCACTATGCACATAATGCACACTGGACTTGGAGTTCTGAATAACTAAGCGTATAATGCACACTGGACTTGGAGCTCTGAATCACTAAGCACATCATGCACACTGGACTTGGAGCTATGAATCACTAAGCACATAATGCACACTGGACTTGGAGCTATGAATCAATAAGCACATCATGCCCACTGGACTTGCTGCTCTGAATCACTAAGCACATAATGCACACTGGACTTGGAGTTCTGAATCACTAAGCACATCATGCACACTGGACTTGGAGCTATGAATCACTAAGCACATAATGCACACTGGACTTGGAGCTATGAATCACTAAGCACATCATGCCCACTGGACTTGCTGCTCTGAATCACTAAGCACATAATGCACACTGGACTTGCTGCTCTGAATCACTAAGCACATCACGCACATTGGACTTGGAGCTCTGAATCACTAAGCACATAATGCACACCGGACTTGGTGCTCCGAATCACTATGCACATCACGCACACTGGACTTGGAGCTCTGAATCACTAAGCACATAATGCACACCGGACTTGGTGCTCTGAATCACTAAGCACATAATGCACACTGGACTTGCTGCTCCGAATCACTAAGCATATAATGCACAGTGGACTTGGAGCTCTGAATCTCTAAGCACATAATGCACACCGGACTTGGTGCTCTGAATCACTATGCACATCACGCACACTGGACTTGGAGCTCTGAATCACTATGCACATAATGCACACCGGACTTGGTGCTCTGAATCACTAAGCACATAATGCACACCGGATTTGGAGCTCTGAATCATTATGCACATAATGCACACCGGACTTGGAGCTCTGAATCACTAAGCACATAATGCACACGGACTTGGAGCTCTGAATCACTAAGCACATCATGCACACCGGACTTGGAGCTCTGAATCACTAAGCACATCATGCACACCGGACTTGGAGCTCGGAATCTCTAAGCACATCATGCACACTGGACTTGGAGCTATGAATCACTAAGCACATCATGCCCACTGGACTTGCTGCTCTGAATCACTAAGCACATAATGCACACTGGACTTGGAGTTCTGAATCACTAAGCACATAATGCACACTGGACTTGGAGTTCTGAATCACTAAGCACATAATGCACCCTGGACTTGGAGCTCTGAATCACTAAGCACATAATGCACACCGGACTTGCTGCTCTGAATCACTAAGCGCATAATGCACACCGGACTTGGTGCTCTGAATCACTATGCACATAATGCACACTGGACTTGGAGTTCTGAATCACTAAGCGCATAATGCACACTGGACTTGGAGTTCTGAATCACTAAGCGCATAATGCACACTGGACTTGGAGCTCTGAATCACTAAGCACATCATGCACATTGGACTTGGAGCTATGAATCACTAAGCACATAATGCACACTGGACTTGGAGCTATGAATCACTAAGCACATCATGCCCACTGGACTTGCTGCTCTGAATCACTAAGCACATAATGCACACTGGACTTGGAGTTCTGAATCACTAAGCACATCATGCACACTGGACTTGGAGCTATGAATCACTAAGCACATAATGCACACTGGACTTGGAGCTATGAATCACTAAGCACCTCATGCCCACTGGACTTGCTGCTCTGAATCACTAAGCACATAATGCACACTGGACTTGCTGCTCTGAATCACTAAGCACATCACGCACACTGGACTTGGAGCTCTGAATCACTAAGCACATAATGCACACTGGACTTGCTGCTCCGAATCACTAAGCACATAATGCACACTGGACTTGGAGCTCTGAATCTCTAAGCACATAATGCACACCGGACTTGGTGCTCTGAATCACTATGCACATCAAGCACACTGGACTTGGAGCTCTGAATCACTATGCACATAATGCACACCGGACTTGGTGCTCTGAATCACTAAGCACATAATGCACACCGGACTTGAAGCTCTGAATCATTATGCACATAATGCACACCGGACTTGGTGCTCTGAATCACTAAGCACATAATGCACACCGGACTTGGAGCTCTGAATCACTAAGCACATAATGCACACCGGACTTGGAGCTCTGAATCACTAAGCACATCATGCACACTGGACTTGCTGCTCTGAATCACTAAGCACATAATGCACACTGGACTTGGAGCTCTGAATCCCCAAGCACATAATGCACACCGGACTTGCTGCTCTGAATCACTAAGCGCATAATGCACACCGGACTTGGTGCTCTGAATCACTATGCACATAATGCACACTGGACTTGGAGTTCTGAATCACTAAGCACATAATGCACACTGGACTTGGAGTTCTGAATCACTAAGCACATAATGCACCCTGGACTTGGAGCTCTGAATCACTAAGCACATAATGCACACCGGACTTGGAGTTCTGAATCACTAAGCGCATAATGCACACCGGACTTGGTGCTCTGAATCACTATGCACATAATGCACACTGGACTTGGAGTTCTGAATCACTAAGTGCATAATGCACACTGGTCTTGGAGCTCTGAATCACTAAGCACATCATGCACACTGGATTTGGAGCTATGAATCACTAAGCACATAATGCACACTGGACTTGGAGCTATGAATCACTAAGCACATCATGCCCACTGGACTTGCTGCTCTGAATCACTAAGCACATAATGCACACTGGACTTGGAGCTCTGAATCACTAAGCACATAATGCACACCGGACTTGGTGCTCTGAATCACTAAGCACATAATGCACACTGGACTTGCTGCTCCGAATCACTAAGCACATAATGCACACTGGACTTGGAGCTCTGAATCTCTAAGCACATAATGCACACCGGACTTGGTGCTCTGAATCACTATGCACATCACGCACACTGGACTTGGAGCTCTGAATCACTATGCACATAATGCACACCGGACTTGGTGCTCTGAATCACTAATCACTTAATGCACACCGGACTTGGAGCTCTGAATCATTATGCACATAATGCACTCCGGACTTGGTGCTCTGAATCACTAAGCACATAATGCACACCGGACTTGGAGCTCTGAATCACTAAGCACATAATGCACACCGGACTTGGAGCTTGGAATCACTAAGCACATCATGCACACTGGACTTGCTGCTCTGAATCACTAAGCACATAATGCACACTGGACTTGGAGCTCTGAATCACTAAGCACATAAAGCACACCGGACTTGCTGCTCTGAATCACTAAGCGCATAATGCACACCGGACTTGGTGCTCTGAATCACTATGCACATAATGCACACTGGACTTGGAGTTCTGAATCACTAAGCGCATAATGCACACTGGACTTGGAGCTCTGAATCACTAAGCACCTCATGCACACTGGACTTGGAGCTATGAATCACTAAGCACATAATGCACACTGGACTTGGAGCTATGAATCACTAAGCACATCATGCCCACTGGACTTGCTGCTCTGAATCACTAAGCACATAATGCACACTGGACTTGGAGTTCTGAATCACTAAGCACATAATGCACACTGGACTTGGAGCTCTGAATCACTAAGCACATAATGCACCCTGGACTTGGAGCTCTGAATCACTAAGCACATAATGCACACCGGACTTGGAGTTCTGAATCACTAAGCGCATAATGCACACCGGACTTGGTGCTCTGAATCACTATGCACATAATGCTCACTGGACTTGGAGTTCTGAATCACTAAGTGCATAATGCACACTGGACTTGGAGCTCTGAATCACTAAGCACATCATGCACACTGGACTTGGAGCTATGAATCACTAAGCACATAATGCACACTGGACTTGGAGCTATGAATCACTAAGCACATCATGCCCACTGGACTTGCTGCTCTGAATCACTAAGCACATAATGCACACTGGACTTGGAGTTCTGAATCACTAAGCACATAATGCACACTGGACTTGGAGTTCTGAATCACTAAGCACATAATGCACACTGGACTTGGATCTCTGAATCACTAAGCACATAATGCACACTGGACTTGCTGCTCTGAATCACTAAGCACATAATGCACACTGGACTTGCTGCTCTGAATCACTAAGCACATAATGCACACTGGACTTGGAGCTCTGAATCACTAAGCACATCATGCACACCGGACCTGGAACTCTGAATCACTAAGCACATAATGCACACTGGACCTGGAGCTCTGAATCACTAAGCACACAATGCACACTGGACCTGGAGCTCTGAATCACTATGCACATAATGCACACTGGACTTGCTGCTCTGAATCACTAAGCACATAATGCACACTGGACTTGGAGCTCTGAATCACTAAGCACATAATGAACACTGGAGTTGCTGCTCTGAATCACTAAGCACATAATGCACACTGGACTTGCTGCTCTGAATCACTAAGCACATAATGTACACTGGACTTGCTGCTCTGAATCACTAAGCACATAATGCACACTGGACCTGGAGCTCTGAATCACTAAGCACATAATGCACACTGGACTTGCTGCTCTGAATCACTAAGCACATAATGCACACTGGACTTGGAGCTCTGAATCACTAAGCACATGATGCACACTGGACTTGCTGCTCTGAATCACTAAGCACATAATGCACACTGGACTTGCTGCTCTGAATCACTAAGCACATAATGCACACTGGACCTGGAGCTCTGAATCACTAAGCACATACTGCACACTGGACTTGGAGTTCTGAATCACTAAGCACATAATGCACACTGGACATGGAGCTCTGAATCACTAAGCACATCATGCACACTGGACTTGGAGCTCTGAATCACTAAGCACATAATGCACACTGGACTTGCTGCTCTGAATCACTAAGCACATAATGCACACTGGACTTGGAGCTCTGAATCACTAAGCACATAATGCACACTGGACTTGGAGCTCTGAATCACTAAGCACATAATGCACACTGGACTTGCTGCTCTGAATCACTAAGCACATCACGCACACTGGACTTGGAGCTCTGAATCACTAAGCACATAATGCACACCGGACTTGGTGCTCTGAACCACTAAGCACATAATGCACACTGGACTTGCTGTTCCGAATCACTAAGCACATAATGCACACTGGACTTGGAGCTCTGAATCTCTAAGCACATAATGCACACCGGAATTGGTGCTCTGAATCACTATGCACATCACGCACACTGGAGTTTGAGCTCTGAATCACTATGCACATAATGCACACCGGACTTGGTGCTCTGAATCACTAAGCACATAATGCACACCGGACTTGGAGCTCTGAATCACTAAGCACATAATGCACACCGGACTTGCTGCTCTGAATCACTAGGCGCATAATGCACACCAGACTTGGAGCTCGGAATCACTAAGCACATCATGCACACTGGACTTGGAGCTCTGAATCACTAAGCACATAATGCACACTGAACTTGCTGCTCTGAATCACTAAGCACATAATGCACACTGGACTTGGAGCTCTGAATCACTAAGCACATAATGCACACTGGACTTGCTGCTCTGAATCACTAAGCACATAATGCACACTGGACTTGGAGCTCTGAATCACTAAGCACATAATGCACACTGGACTTGGAGCTCTGAATCACTAAGCACATAATGCACACTGGACTTGCTGCTCTGAATCACTAAGCACATAATGCACACTGGACTTGGAGCTCTGAATCACTAAGCACATACTGCACACTGGACTTGGAGTTCTGAATCACTAAGCACATAATGCACACTGGACTTGGAGCTCTGAATCACTAAGCACATCATGCACACTGGACTTGGAGCTCTGAATCACTAAGCACATAATGCACACTGGACTTGCTGCTCTGAATCACTAAGCACATAATGCACACTGGACTTGGAGCTCTGAATCACTAAGCACATAATGCACACTGGACTTGGAGCTCTGAATCACTAAGCACATAATGCACACTGGACTTGCTGCTCTGAATCACTAAGCGCATCACGCACACTGGACTTGGAGCTCTGAATCACTAAGCACATAATGCACACCGGACTTGGTGCTCTGAACCACTAAGCACATAATGCACACTGGACTTGCTGCTCCGAATCACTAAGCACATAATGCACACTGGACTTGGAGCTCTGAATCTCTAAGCACATAATGCACACCAGACTTGGTGCTCTGAATCACTATGCACATCACGCACACTGGAGTTGGAGCTCTGAATCACTATGCACATAATGCACAGCGGACTTGGTGCTCTGAATCACTAAGCACATAATGCACACCGGACTTGGAGCTCTGAATCATTATGCACATAATGCACACCGGACTTGGTGCTCTGAATCACTAAGCACATAATGCACACCGGACTTGGAGCTCTGAATCACTAAGCACATAATGCACACCGGACTTGGAGCTCGGAATCACTAAGCACATCATGCACACTGGACTTGCTGCTCTGAATCACTAAGCACATAATGCACACTGGACTTGGAGCTCTGAATCACTAAGCACATAATGCACACCGGACTTGCTGCTCTGAATCACTAAGCGCATAATGCACACTGGACTTGGTGCTCTGAATCACTATGCACATAATGCACACTGGACTTGGAGTTCTGAATAACTAAGCGTATAATGCACACTGGACTTGGAGCTCTGAATCACTAAGCACATCATGCACACTGGACTTGGAGCTATGAATCACTAAGCACATAATGCACACTGGACTTGGAGCTATGAATCAATAAGCACATCATGCCCACTGGACTTGCTGCTCTGAATCACTAAGCACATAATGCACACTGGACTTGGAGTTCTGAATCACTAAGCACATCATGCACACTGGACTTGGAGCTATGAATCACTAAGCACATAATGCACACTGGACTTGGAGCTATGAATCACTAAGCACATCATGCCCACTGGACTTGCTGCTCTGAATCACTAAGCACATAATGCACACTGGACTTGCTGCTCTGAATCACTAAGCACATCACGCACATTGGACTTGGAGCTCTGAATCACTAAGCACATAATGCACACCGGACTTGGTGCTCCGAATCACTATGCACATCACGCACACTGGACTTGGAGCTCTGAATCACTAAGCACATAATGCACAGCGGACTTGGTGCTCTGAATCACTAAGCACATAATGCACACTGGACTTGCTGCTCCGAATCACTAAGCATATAATGCACAGTGGACTTGGAGCTCTGAATCTCTAAGCACATAATGCACACCGGACTTGGTGCTCTGAATCACTATGCACATCACGCACACTGGACTTGGAGCTCTGAATCACTATGCACATAATGCACACCGGACTTGGTGCTCTGAATCACTAAGCACATAATGCACACCGGATTTGGAGCTCTGAATCATTATGCACATAATGCACACCGGACTTGGAGCTCTGAATCACTAAGCACATAATGTACACCGGACTTGGAGCTCTGAATCACTAAGCACATCATGCACACCGGACTTGGAGCTCTGAATCACTAAGCACATCATGCCCACTGGACTTGCTGCTCTGAATCACTAAGCACATAATGCACACTGGACTTGGAGTTCTGAATCACTAAGCACATAATGCACACTGGACTTGGAGTTCTGAATCACTAAGCACATAATGCACCCTGGAATTGGAGCTCTGAATCACTAAGCACATAATGCACACCGGACTTGCTGCTCTGAATCACTAAGCGCATAATGCACACCGGACTTGGTGCTCTGAATCACTATGCACATAATGCACACTGGACTTGGAGTTCTGAATCACTAAGCGCATAATGCACACTGGACTTGGAGTTCTGAATCACTAAGCGCATAATGCACACTGGACTTGGAGCTCTGAATCACTAAGCACATCATGCACATTGGACTTGGAGCTATGAATCACTAAGCACATAATGCACACTGGACTTGGAGCTATGAATCACTAAGCACATCATGCCCACTGGACTTGCTGCTCTGAATCACTAAGCACATAATGCACACTGGACTTGCTGCTCTGAATCACTAAGCACATCACGCACACTGGACTTGGAGCTCTGAATCACTAAGCACATAATGCACACCAGACTTGGTGCTCCGAATCACTATGCACATCACGCACACTGGACTTGGAGCTCTGAATCACTAAGCACATAATGCACACCGGACTTGGTGCTCTGAATCACTAAGCACATAATGCACACTGGACTTGCTGCTCCGAATCACTAAGCACATAATGCACACTGGACTTGGAGCTCTGAATCTCTAAGCACATAATGCACACCGGACTTGGTGCTCTGAATCACTATGCACATCAAGCACACTGGACTTGGAGCTCTGAATCACTATGCACATAATGCACACCGGACTTGGTGCTCTGAATCACTAAGCACATAATGCACACCGGACTTGGAGCTCTGAATCATTATGCACATAATGCACACCGGACTTGGTGCTCTGAATCACTAAGCACATAATGCACACCGGACTTGGAGCTCTGAATCACTAAGCACATAATGCACACCGGACTTGGAGCTCTGAATCACTAAGCACATCATGCACACTGGACTTGCTGCTCTGAATCACTAAGCACATAATGCACACTGGACTTGGAGCTCTGAATCCCTAAGCACATAATGCACACCGGACTTGCTGCTCTGAATCACTAAGCGCATAATGCACACCGGACTTGGTGCTCTGAATCACTATGCACATAATGCACACTGGACTTGGAGTTCTGAATCACTAAGCACATAATGCACACTGGACTTGGAGTTCTGAATCACTAAGCACATAATGCACCCTGGACTTGGAGCTCTGAATCACTAAGCACATAATGCACACCGGACTTGGAGTTCTGAATCACTAAGCGCATAATGCACACCGGACTTGGTGCTCTGAATCACTATGCACATAATGCACACTGGACTTGGAGTTCTGAATCACTAAGTGCATAATGCACACTGGTCTTGGAGCTCTGAATCACTAAGCACATCATGCACACTGGATTTGGAGCTATGAATCACTAAGCACATAATGCACACTGGACTTGGAGCTATGAATCACTAAGCACATCATGCCCACTGGACTTGCTGCTCTGAATCACTAAGCACATAATGCACACTGGACTTGGAGCTCTGAATCACTAAGCACATAATGCACACCGGACTTGGTGTTCTGAATCACTAAGCACATAATGCACACTGGACTTGCTGCTCCGAATCACTAAGCACATAATGCACACTGGACTTGGAGCTCTGAATCTCTAAGCACATAATGCACACCGGACTTGGTGCTCTGAATCACTATGCACATCACGCACACTGGACTTGGAGCTCTGAATCACTATGCACATAATGCACACCGGACTTGGTGCTCTGAATCACTAATCACTTAATGCACACCGGACTTGGAGCTCTGAATCATTATGCACATAATGCACTCCGGACTTGGTGCTCTGAATCACTAAGCACATAATGCACACCGGACTTGGAGCTCTGAATCACTAAGCACATAATGCACACCGGACTTGGAGCTTGGAATCACTAAGCACATCATGCACACTGGACTTGCTGCTCTGAATCACTAAGCACATAATGCACACTGGACTTGGAGCTCTGAATCACTAAGCACATAAAGCACACCGGACTTGCTGCTCTGAATCACTAAGCGCATAATGCACACCGGACTTGGTGCTCTGAATCACTATGCACATAATGCACACTGGACTTGGAGTTCTGAATCACTAAGCGCATAATGCACACTGGACTTGGAGCTCTGAATCACTAAGCACATCATGCACACTGGACTTGGAGCTATGAATCACTAAGCACATAATGCACACTGGACTTGGAGCTATGAATCACTAAGCACATCATGCCCACTGGACTTGCTGCTCTGAATCACTAAGCACATAATGCACACTGGACTTGGAGTTCTGAATCATTAAGCACATAATGCACACTGGACTTGGAGCTCTGAATCACTAAGCACATAATGCACCCTGGACTTGGAGCTCTGAATCACTAAGCACATAATGCACACCGGACTTGGAGTTCTGAATCACTAAGCGCATAATGCACACCGGACTTGGTGCTCTGAATCACTATGCACATAATGCTCACTGGACTTGGAGTTCTGAATCACTAAGTGCATAATGCACACTGGACTTGGAGCTCTGAATCACTAAGCACATCATGCACACTGGACTTGGAGCTATGAATCACTAAGCACATAATGCACACTGGACTTGGAGCTATGAATCACTAAGCACATCATGCCCACTGGACTTGCTGCTCTGAATCACTAAGCACATAATGCACACTGGACTTGGAGTTCTGAATCACTAAGCACATAATGCACACTGGACTTGGAGTTCTGAATCACTAAGCACATAATGCACACTGGACTTGGATCTCTGAATCACTAAGCACATAATGCACACTGGACTTGCTGCTCTGAATCACTAAGCACATAATGCACACTGGACTTGCTGCTCTGAATCACTAAGCACATAATGCACACCGGACTTGGAGCTCTGAATCACTAAGCACATCATGCACACCGGACCTGGAACTCTGAATCACTAAGCACATAATGCACACTGGACTTGCTGCTCTGAATCACTAAGCACATAATGCACACTGGACCTGGAGCTCTGAATCACTAAGCACACAATGCACACTGGACCTGGAGCTCTGAATCACTATGCACATAATGCACACTGGACTTGCTGCTCTGAATCACTAAGCACATAATGCACACTGGACTTGGAGCTCTGAATCACTAAGCACATAATGAACACTGGAGTTGCTGCTCTGAATCACTAAGCACATAATGCACACTGGACTTGCTGCTCTGAATCACTAAGCACATAATGTACGCTGGACTTGCTGCTCTGAATCACTAAGCACATAATGCACACTGGACCTGGAGCTCTGAATCACTAAGCACATAATACACACTGGACTTGCTGCTCTGAATCACTAAGCACATAATGCACACTGGACTTGGAGCTCTGAATCACTAAGCACATGATGCACACTGGACTTGCTGCTCTGAATCACTAAGCACATAATGCACACTGGACTTGCTGCTCTGAATCACTAAGCACATAATGCACACTGGACCTGGAGCTCTGAATCACTAAGCACACAATGCACACTGGACCTGGAGCTCTGAATCACTATGCACATAATGCACACTGGACTTGCTGCTCTGAATCACTAAGCACATAATGCACACTGGACTTGCTGCTCTGAATCACTAAGCACATAATGCACACTGGACTTGGAGCTCTTAATCACTAAGCACATCATGCACACTGGACTTGGATCTCTGAATCACTAAGCACATCATGCACACTGGACTTGCTGCTCTGAATCACTAAGCACATCATGCACACTGGACCTGGAGCTCTGAATCACTAAGCACATCATGCACACTGGACCTGGATCTCTGAATCACTAAGCACATCATGCACACTGGACTTGCTGCTCTGAATCACTAAGCACATCACGCACACTGGACTTGGAGCTCTGAATCACTAAGCACATAATGCACACCGGACTTGGTGCTCTGAACCACTAAGCACATAATGCACACTGGACTTGCTGTTCCGAATCACTAAGCACATAATGCACACTGGACTTGGAGCTCTGAATCACTAAGCACATAATGCACACTGGACTTGCTGCTCTGAATCACTAAGCACATAATGCAAACTGGACTTGCTGCTCTGAATCACTAAGCACATCATGCACACCGGACCTGGAACTCTGAATCACTAAGCATAAAATGCACACTGGAATTGCTGCTCTGAATCACTAAGCACATAATGCACACTGGACTTGCTGCTCTGAATCACTAAGCACATAATGCACACTGGACCTGGATCTCTGAATCACTAAGCACATCATGCACACCAGACCTGGAACTCTGAATCACTAAGCACATAATGCACACTGGACTTGCTGCTCTGAATCACTAAGCACATAATGCACACTGGACTTGCTGCTCTGAATCACTAAGCACATAATGCACACTGGACTTGGAGCTCTTAATCACTAAGCACATCATGCACACTGGACTTGGATCTCTGAATCACTAAGCACATCATGCACACTGGACTTGCTGCTCTGAATCACTAAGCACATCATGCACACTGGACCTGGAGCTCTGAATCACTAAGCACATCATGCACACTGGACCTGGATCTCTGAATCACTAAGCACATCATGCACACCGGACCTGGAACTCTGAATCACTAAGCACATAATGCACACTGGACTTGGTGCTCTGAATCACTAAGCACATAATGCACACTGGACTTGGAGCTATGAATCACTAAGCACATCATGCCCACTGGACTTGCTGCTCTGAATCACTAAGCACATAATGCACACTGGACTTGGAGCTCTGAATC
This sequence comes from Ambystoma mexicanum, assembly GCF_040938575.1. Taxonomy (NCBI): domain Eukaryota; kingdom Metazoa; phylum Chordata; class Amphibia; order Caudata; family Ambystomatidae; genus Ambystoma; species Ambystoma mexicanum. The sequence goes on along the minus strand of NC_090932.1, from coordinate 1,691,246,140 downwards.
ACTAAGCACATAATGCACACCGGACTTGGTGTTCTGAATCACTAAGCACATAATGCACACTGGACTTGCTGCTCCGAATCACTAAGCACATAATGCACACTGGACTTGGAGCTCTGAATCTCTAAGCACATAATGCACACCGGACTTGGTGCTCTGAATCACTATGCACATCACGCACACTGGACTTGGAGCTCTGAATCACTATGCACATAATGCACACCGGACTTGGTGCTCTGAATCACTAATCACTTAATGCACACCGGACTTGGAGCTCTGAATCATTATGCACATAATGCACTCCGGACTTGGTGCTCTGAATCACTAAGCACATAATGCACACCGGACTTGGAGCTCTGAATCACTAAGCACATAATGCACACCGGACTTGGAGCTTGGAATCACTAAGCACATCATGCACACTGGACTTGCTGCTCTGAATCACTAAGCACATAATGCACACTGGACTTGGAGCTCTGAATCACTAAGCACATAAAGCACACCGGACTTGCTGCTCTGAATCACTAAGCGCATAATGCACACCGGACTTGGTGCTCTGAATCACTATGCACATAATGCACACTGGACTTGGAGTTCTGAATCACTAAGCGCATAATGCACACTGGACTTGGAGCTCTGAATCACTAAGCACATCATGCACACTGGACTTGGAGCTATGAATCACTAAGCACATAATGCACACTGGACTTGGAGCTATGAATCACTAAGCACATCATGCCCACTGGACTTGCTGCTCTGAATCACTAAGCACATAATGCACACTGGACTTGGAGTTCTGAATCATTAAGCACATAATGCACACTGGACTTGGAGCTCTGAATCACTAAGCACATAATGCACCCTGGACTTGGAGCTCTGAATCACTAAGCACATAATGCACACCGGACTTGGAGTTCTGAATCACTAAGCGCATAATGCACACCGGACTTGGTGCTCTGAATCACTATGCACATAATGCTCACTGGACTTGGAGTTCTGAATCACTAAGTGCATAATGCACACTGGACTTGGAGCTCTGAATCACTAAGCACATCATGCACACTGGACTTGGAGCTATGAATCACTAAGCACATAATGCACACTGGACTTGGAGCTATGAATCACTAAGCACATCATGCCCACTGGACTTGCTGCTCTGAATCACTAAGCACATAATGCACACTGGACTTGGAGTTCTGAATCACTAAGCACATAATGCACACTGGACTTGGAGTTCTGAATCACTAAGCACATAATGCACACTGGACTTGGATCTCTGAATCACTAAGCACATAATGCACACTGGACTTGCTGCTCTGAATCACTAAGCACATAATGCACACTGGACTTGCTGCTCTGAATCACTAAGCACATAATGCACACCGGACTTGGAGCTCTGAATCACTAAGCACATCATGCACACCGGACCTGGAACTCTGAATCACTAAGCACATAATGCACACTGGACTTGCTGCTCTGAATCACTAAGCACATAATGCACACTGGACCTGGAGCTCTGAATCACTAAGCACACAATGCACACTGGACCTGGAGCTCTGAATCACTATGCACATAATGCACACTGGACTTGCTGCTCTGAATCACTAAGCACATAATGCACACTGGACTTGGAGCTCTGAATCACTAAGCACATAATGAACACTGGAGTTGCTGCTCTGAATCACTAAGCACATAATGCACACTGGACTTGCTGCTCTGAATCACTAAGCACATAATGTACGCTGGACTTGCTGCTCTGAATCACTAAGCACATAATGCACACTGGACCTGGAGCTCTGAATCACTAAGCACATAATACACACTGGACTTGCTGCTCTGAATCACTAAGCACATAATGCACACTGGACTTGGAGCTCTGAATCACTAAGCACATGATGCACACTGGACTTGCTGCTCTGAATCACTAAGCACATAATGCACACTGGACTTGCTGCTCTGAATCACTAAGCACATAATGCACACTGGACCTGGAGCTCTGAATCACTAAGCACACAATGCACACTGGACCTGGAGCTCTGAATCACTATGCACATAATGCACACTGGACTTGCTGCTCTGAAGCACATAATGCACACTGGACTTGGAGCTCTGAATCACTAAGCACATAATGCACACTGGACTTGCTGCTCTGAATCACTAAGCACATAATGCAAACTGGACTTGCTGCTCTGAATCACTAAGCACATCATGCACACCGGACCTGGAACTCTGAATCACTAAGCATAAAATGCACACTGGAATTGCTGCTCTGAATCACTAAGCACATAATGCACACTGGACTTGCTGCTCTGAATCACTAAGCACATAATGCACACTGGACCTGGATCTCTGAATCACTAAGCACATCATGCACACCAGACCTGGAACTCTGAATCACTAAGCACATAATGCACACTGGACTTGCTGCTCTGAATCACTAAGCACATAATGCACACTGGACTTGCTGCTCTGAATCACTAAGCACATAATGCACACTGGACTTGGAGCTCTTAATCACTAAGCACATCATGCACACTGGACTTGGATCTCTGAATCACTAAGCACATCATGCACACTGGACTTGCTGCTCTGAATCACTAAGCACATCATGCACACTGGACCTGGAGCTCTGAATCACTAAGCACATCATGCACACTGGACCTGGATCTCTGAATCACTAAGCACATCATGCACACCGGACCTGGAACTCTGAATCACTAAGCACATAATGCACACTGGACTTGGTGCTCTGAATCACTAAGCACATAATGCACACTGGACCTGGAGCGCTGAATCACTAAGCACATCATGCACACTGGACCTGGAGCTCTGAATCACTAAGCACATCATGCACACTGGACTTGGAGCTCTGAATCACTAAGCACATCATGCACACTGGACGTGGAGCTCCGAAACACTAAGCACATCATGCACACTGGACTTAGTGCTCTGAATCAATAAGCACATAATGCACACTGGATTTGGAGATCTGCATCACTAAGCACATAATGCACACTGGACCTGGAGCTATGAATCACTAAGCACATAATGCACACTGGACCTGGAGCTATGAATCACTAAGCACATAATGCACACTGGGCCTGGAGCTCTGAATCACTAAGCACATAATGCACACTGGAGTTGCTGCTCTGAATCACTAAGCACATAATGCACACTGGACTTGCTGCTCTGAATCACTAAGCACATAATGTACACTGGACTTGCTGCTCTGAATCACTAAGCACATAATGCACACTGGACCTGGAGCTCTGAATCACTAAGCACATAATGCACACTGGACTTGCTGCTCTGAATCACTAAGCACATAATGCACACTGGACTTGGAGCTCTGAATCACTAAGCACATGATGCACACTGGACTTGCTGCTCTGAATCACTAAGCACATAATGCACACTGGACTTGCTGCTCTGAATCACTAAGCACATAATGCACACTGGACCTGGAGCTCTGAATCACTAAGCACACAATGCACACTGGACCTGGAGCTCTGAATCACTATGCACATAATGCACACTGGACTTGCTGCTCTGAAGCACATAATGCACACTGGACTTGGAGCTCTGAATCACTAAGCACATAATGCACACTGGACTTGCTGCTCTGAATCACTAAGCACATAATGCAAACTGGACTTGCTGCTCTGAATCACTAAGCACATAATGCACACTGGACTTGCTGCTCTGAATCACTAAGCACATAATGCACACTGGACTTGCTGCTCTGAATCACTAAGCACATAATGCACACTGGACTTGGAGCTCTTAATCACTAAGCACATCATGCACACTGGACTTGGATCTCTGAATCACTAAGCACATCATGCACACTGGACTTGCTGCTCTGAATCACTAAGCACATCATGCACACTGGACCTGGAGCTCTGAATCACTAAGCACATCATGCACACTGGACCTGGATCTCTGAATCACTAAGCACATCATGCACACCGGACCTGGAACTCTGAATCACTAAGCACATAATGCACACTGGACTTGGTGCTCTGAATCACTAAGCACATAATGCACACTGGACCTGGAGCGCTGAATCACTAAGCACATCATGCACACTGGACCTGGAGCTCTGAATCACTAAGCACATAATGCACACTGGACTTGGAGCTCTGAATCACTAAGCACATCATGCACACTGGACGTGGAGCTCCGAAACACTAAGCACATCATGCACACTGGACTTAGTGCTCTGAATCAATAAGCACATAATGCACACTGGATTTGGAGATCTGCATCACTAAGCACATAATGCACACTGGACCTGGAGCTATGAATCACTAAGCACATAATGCACACTGGACCTGGAGCTATGAATCACTAAGCACATAATGCACACTGGGCCTGGAGCTCTGAATCACTAAGCACATAATGCACACTGGAGTTGCTGCTCTGAATCACTAAGCACATAATGCACACTGGACTTGCTGCTCTGAATCACTAAGCACATAATGTACACTGGACTTGCTGCTCTGAATCACTAAGCACATAATGCACACTGGACCTGGAGCTCTGAATCACTAAGCACATAATGCACACTGGACTTGCTGCTCTGAATCACTAAGCACATAATGCACACTGGACTTGGAGCTCTGAATCACTAAGCACATGATGCACACTGGACTTGCTGCTCTGAATCACTAAGCACATAATGCACACTGGACTTGCTGCTCTGAATCACTAAGCACATAATGCACACTGGACCTGGAGCTCTGAATCACTAAGCACACAATGCACACTGGACCTGGAGCTCTGAATCACTATGCACATAATGCACACTGGACTTGCTGCTCTGAAGCACATAATGCACACTGGACTTGGAGCTCTGAATCACTAAGCACATAATGCACACTGGACTTGCTGCTCTGAATCACTAAGCACATAATGCAAACTGGACTTGCTGCTCTGAATCACTAAGCACATCATGCACACCGGACCTGGAACTCTGAATCACTAAGCATAAAATGCACACTGGAATTGCTGCTCTGAATCACTAAGCACATAATGCACACTGGACTTGCTGCTCTGAATCACTAAGCACATAATGCACACTGGACCTGGATCTCTGAATCACTAAGCACATAATGCACACTGGACTTGCTGCTCTGAATCACTAAGCACATAATGCACACTGGACTTGCTGCTCTGAATCACTAAGCACATAATGCACACTGGACTTGGAGCTCTTAATCACTAAGCACATCATGCACACTGGACTTGGATCTCTGAATCACTAAGCACATCATGCACACTGGACTTGCTGCTCTGAATCACTAAGCACATCATGCACACTGGACCTGGAGCTCTGAATCACTAAGCACATCATGCACACTGGACCTGGATCTCTGAATCACTAAGCACATCATGCACACCGGACCTGGAACTCTGAATCACTAAGCACATAATGCACACTGGACTTGGAGCTCTGAATCACTAAGCACATCATGCACACTGGACTTGGAGCTCCAAAACACTAAGCACATCATGCACACTGGACTTAGTGCTCTGAATCAATAAGCACATAATGCACACTGGATTTGGAGATCTGCATCACTAAGCACATAATGCACACTGGACCTGGAGCTATGAATCACTAAGCACATAATGCACACTGGACCTGGAGCTATGAATCACTAAGCACATAATGCACACTGGGCCTGGAGCTATGAATCACTAAGCACATAATGCAAACTGGGCCTGGAGCTATGAATCACTAAGCACATAATGCACACTGGGCCTGGAGCTCTGAATCACTAAGCACACCATGCACACTGGACTTGGAGCTCTGAATCACTAAGCACATAATGCACACCGGACTTGGAGCTCTGAATCAATAAGCACATAATGCACACCGGACTTGGAGCTCGGAATCACTAAGCACATCATGCACACTGGACTTGGAGCTCTGAATCATTAAGCACATAATGCACGCTGGATTTGGAGATCTGAATCACTAAGCACATAATGCACACCCGACTTGGAGCTCTTAATCACTAAGCACATAATGCACTCAGGACTTGGTGCTCTGAATCACTATGCACATAATGCACACCGGACTTGGCGCTCGGAATCACTAAGCACATCATGCACACTGGACTTGGAGCTCTGAATCACTAAGCACATAATGCACGCTGGATTTGGAGATCTGAATCACTAAGCACATAAAGCACACCCGACTTGGATATCTTAATCGCTAAGCACATAATGCACTCAGGACTTGGTGCTCTGAATCACTATGCACATAATGCACACTGGACTTGCTGCTCTGAATCACTAAGCACATAATGCACACTGGACTTGGAGCTCTGAATCACTATGCACATCATGCACACTGGACTTGCTGCTCTGAATCACTAAGCACATCATGCACACTGGACCTGGAGCTCTGAATCACTAAGCACATCATGCACACTGGACCTGGATCTCTGAATCACTAAGCACATCATGCACACCGGACCTGGAACTCTGAATCACTAAGCACATAATGCACACTGGACTTGGTGCTCTGAATCACTAAGCACATAATGCACACTGGACCTGGAGCGCTGAATCACTAAGCACATCATGCACACTGGACTTGGAGCTCTGAATCACTAAGCACATCATGCACACCGGACCTGGAACTCTGAATCACTAAGCACATAATGCACACTGGACTTGGTGCTCTGAATCACTAAGCACATAATGCACACTGGACCTGGAGCTCTGAATCACTAAGCACATCATGCACACTGGACTTGGAGCTCTGAATCACTAAGCACATCATGCACACTGGACTTGGAGCTCCGAAACACTAAGCACATCATGCACACTGGACTTAGTGCTCTGAATCAATAAGCACATAATGCACACTGGATTTGGAGATCTGCATCACTAAGCACATAATGCACACTGGACCTGGAGCTATGAATCACTAAGCACATAATGCACACTGGACCTGGAGCTATGAATCACTAAGCACATAATGCACACTGGGCCTGGAGCTATGAATCACTAAGCACATAATGCAAACTGGGCCTGGAGCTCTGAATCACTAAGCACACCATGCACACTGGACTTGGAGCTCTGAATCACTAAGCACATAATGCACACCGGACTTGGAGCTCTGAATCAATAAGCACATAATGCACACCAGACTTGGAGCTCGGAATCACTAAGCACATCATGCACACTGGACTTGGAGCTCTGAATCATTAAGCACATAATGCACGCTGGATTTGGAGATCTGAATCACTAAGCACATAATGCACACCCGACTTGGAGCTCTTAATCACTAAGCACATAATGCACTCAGGACTTGGTGCTCTGAATCACTATGCACATAATGCACACCGGACTTGGCGCTCGGAATCACTAAGCACATCATGCACACTGGACTTGGAGCTCTGAATCACTAAGCACATAATGCACGCTGGATTTGGAGATCTGAATCACTAAGCACATAATGCACACCCGACTTGGATCTCTTAATCACTAAGCACATAATGCACTCAGGACTTGGTGCTCTGAATCACTATGCACATAATGCACACTGGACTTGCTGCTCTGAATCACTAAGCACATAATGCACACTGGACTTGGAGCTCTGAATCACTATGCACATCATGCACACTGGACTTGCTGCTGTGAATCACTAAGCACATAATGCACACTGGACTTGGTGCTCTGAATCACTATGCACATCATGCACACTGGACTTGGAGCTCTGAATCACTAAGCACATAATGCACACTGGACTTGGTGCTCTGAATCACTATGCACATCATGCACACTGGACTTGGAGCTCTGAATCACTAAGCACATAATGCACACTGAACTTGCTGCTCTGAATCACTAAGCACATAATGCACACAGGACCTGGAGCTCGGAATCACTAAGCACATAATGCACACTGGACTTGGAGCTCTGAATCACTAAGTACATAATGCACACTGGACCTGGAGCGCTGAATCACTAAGCACATAATGCACACTGGACTTGCTGCTCCGAATCACTAAGCACATAATGCACACAGGACCTGGAGCTCGGAATCACTAAGCATATAATGCACACCGGACTTGGAGCTCGGAATGACTTAGCACATAATGCACACTGGACTTGGTGCTCTGAATCACTATGCACATCATGCACACTGGACTTGGTGCTCTGAATCACTAAGCACATAATGCACACTGGACTTGCTGCTCTGAATCACTAAGCACATAATGCACACAGGACCTGGAGCTGTGAATCACTAAGCACATAATGCCCACTGGACTTGGAGCTCTGAATCACTAAGCACACAATGCACACCGGACTTGGAGCTCGGAATTACTAAGCACATAATGCACACTGGACTTGGTGCTCTGAATCACTATGCACATCATGCACACTGGACTTGGAGCTCTGAATCACTAAGCACATAATGCACACCGGACTTGGAGCTCTGAATCACTAAGCACACAATGCACACCGGACTTGGAGCTCGGAATGACTAAGCACATAATGCACACTGGACTTGGTGCTCTGAATCACTATGCACATCATGCATACTGGACTTGGAGCTCTGAATCACTAAGCACACAATGCACACCGGACTTGCTGCTCTGAATCACTAAGCACATCATGCACACTGGACCTGGAGCTCTGAATCACTAAGCACAATATGCACACTGGACTTGGAGCTCTGAATCACTAAGCACATCATGCACACTGGACCTGGATCTCTGAATCACTAAGCACATCATGCACACCGGACCTGGAACTCTGAATCACTAAGCACATAATGCACACTGGACTTGGTGCTCTGAATCACTAAGCACATAATGTACACTGGACCTGGAGCGCTGAATCACTAAGCACATCATGCACACTGGACCTGGAGCGCTGAATCACTAAGCACATAATGCACACTGGACTTGCTGCTCTGAATCACTAAGCACATAATGCCCACTGGACTTAGAGCTCTGAATCGCTAAGTACACAATGCACACCGGACTTGGAGCTCAGAATCACTAAGCACATCATGCACACTGGAATTAGTGCTCTGAATCACTAAGCACATAATGCACACTGGATTTGGAGATCTGAATCACTAAGCACATAATGCACACTGGAACTGGATCTCTGAATCACTAAGCACACCATGCACACTGGACTTGCTGCTCTGAATCACTAAGCACACAATGCACACTGGACTTGGAGATCTGCATCACTAAGCACATAATGCACACTGGACTTGGGGCTCTGAATCACTAAGCACATAATGCACACTGGACCTGGAGCTCTGAATCACTAAGCACATAATGCACACTGGACTTGGAGATCTGAATCACTAAGCACATAATGCACACTGGACCTGGAGCTCTGAATCACTAAGCACATAATGCACACTGGACTTGCTGATCTGAATCACTAAGCACATCACGCACACTGGACTTGGAGCTCTGAATCACTAAGCACATAATGCACACTGGACTTGCTGCTCTGAATCACTAAGCACATCACGCACACTGGACTTGGAGCTCGGAATCACTAAGCACATAATGCACACTGGACTTGCTGCTCTGAATCACTAAGCGCATAATGCACACAGGACCTGGAGCTCGGAATGACTTAGCACATAATGCACACTGGACTTGGTGCTCTGAATCACTATGCACATCATGCACACTGGACTTGGAGCTCTGAATCACTAAGCACATCATGCACACTGGACTTGGAGCTCCGAAACACTAAGCACATCATGCACACAGGACTTAGTGCTCTGAATCAATAAGCACATAATGCACACTGGATTTGGAGATCTGCATCACTAAGCACATAATGCACACTGGACCTGGAGCTATGAATCACTAAGCACATAATGCACACTGGACCTGGAGCTATGAATCACTAAGCACATAATGCACACTGGGCCTGGAGCTATGAATCACTAAGCACATAATGCAAACTGGGCCTGGAGCTATGAATCACTAAGCACATAATGCACACTGGGCCTGGAGCTCTGAATCACTACGCACATCATGCACACTGGACTTGGAGCTCTGAATCACTAAGCACATAATGCACACCGGACTTGGAGCTCTGAATCAATAAGCACATAATGCACACCGGACTTGGAGCTCGGAATCACTAAGCACATCATGCACACTGGACTTGGAGCTCTGAATCACTAAGCACATAATGCACACCCGACTTAGAGCTCTGAATCACTAAGCACATCATGCACATTGGACTTGGAGCTTTGAATCACTAAGCACATAATGCACACTGGACCTGGATCTCTGAATCACTAAGCACATCATGCACACTGGGCCTGGAGCTCTGAATCACTAAGCACACAATGCACACTGGACTTGGAGCTCGGAATCACTAAGCACATCATGCACACTCGACTTGCTGCTCTGAATCACTAAGTACATCATGCACACTGGACCTGGAGCTCTGAATCACTAAGCACATACTGCACACTGGACTTGGAGCTCTGAATCACTAAGCACATCATGCACACTGGACCTGGAGCTCTGAATCACTAAGCACATCATGCACACTGGACCTGGAGCTCTGAATCACTAAGCACATACTGCACACTGGACCTGGAGCTCTGAATCACTAAGCACATAATGCACACTGGACCTGGAGCTCTGAATCACTAAGCACATCATGCACACTGGACCTGGAGCTCTGAATCACTAAGCACCTCATGCACACTGGACCTGGAGGTCTGAATCACTAAGCACATCATGCACACTGGACTTGGAGCTCTGAATCACTAAGCACATCATGCACACTGGACTTGGAGCTCTGAATCACTAAGCACATCATGCACACATGACCTGGAGCTCATTTAATTTATTTACAACACTCACCTAATATTATAATGTTTGTAACCATGAACCGTATATACACATTAAGACTGCCTCATAAGTTGGAGGTGGGGATGAATTGGCTGACATATCAGTCACACCATTGCGTCCGTTTTCCGGGCCGCATTGCAAGCATGGAGCTGTGATAAGAAGTGTTATAATAGAGTTACTGGCACTTATGACACCACCATATTTGAAGTTTGAAGGTCAAGAAGAGGAACAGCCTGGCTGTAGGTTTTCCCTCTGCTTTACCACCATATAATGGAGGAATTAATGTGCGTGGAAAATACTCAACACCTTAATGGAGGACCAAATGAATGATGATTGCCTCTCGACTCCCACCACTCATAATTTGGGGCATTTACTGCCAAGGTGAGTGAAAGTTTCAGATTTTAGAGGATTTTGCTCTGGTAAAGTACACAAACTATTAATGAGGCCCTGTTTTCGCTCTCCTCTTGCAGAATTTAAGAAGAGGAGGGGTTGGGAGCATTGGACTGTGTGCATGTTTAGTGCCCAAAAATCGTTATACAATTGCATGTATACGATTGGAACTACATGTAAATAGGCAGGATTTATCCATGGCAGATCCTCTGAAGACAATGGAACTACTTTGCAAAGCTTGATACACAGGTAAGTACTCCTGTAAAGGGGGAGAAGTTGTGTATTTAACATCCAGAGTGTGAGAATTCATACTAGAAATTCCCTGGGATCCTTTGTTCAGGTGGCCGGGGAAGGACCATCACTTGATCTAGAGCTAAGGAGATTCCAGCACTACACATCTCTCTTCCCACTCAGGTGCAGTAATGTTGCTCTAGAGCTAGTTCCTAGAGTGTCTTTGATAAGGATATTCCAGCACTACACAACTCTGCCCACTCAGGTGCAGTAATGTTTCTCTAGACCTAGCTCCTAGAGTGTCCTTGATAAGGAGATGTCAGCACTACACATCTCCTTGCTCACAGAGGTGCAGCAATGTTGCTCTAGAGCTTGTTCCTAGAGTGTCTTTGATAAGGATATTCCAACACTACACAACTCTGCCCACTCAGGTGCAGTAATCTTTCTCTAGACCTAGCTCCTAGAGTGTCCTTGATAAGGGGATTCTAGCACTACACATCTCTCTGCTTACTCAGGTGCAGTAATGTTGCTCAAGAGCTAGTTCCCAGAGTGTCCTTGATCAAGAGATGTCTGCACTACACATCTCCTTGCTCACAGAAGTACAGTAATGTTTCTCTAGACCTAGCTCCTAGAGTGTCTTTGATAAGGAGATTCTAGCACTACAAACCCCTCTTCCCACTCAGGTGCAGCAATGTTGCACTAAAGCTAGCTACTAGAGTGTCCTTGATAAGGAGATTCCAGCATGACACACCTCTCTTCCCACCCAGGTGCAGTAATGTTTCTCTAGACCTAGCTCCTAGAGTTTCCGTGATAGGGATGTCATTTCGGGGTCGCCAGAGGTCGCAACTGCAACCTCTGAGGTCTCCCTTGCAACCTCTGTAAAAAAAAAAAAAAATATATATATATATATTTTTTTTTTTTCGTTTTCTGTAATGCAAGCTCCTGGAGTGGCTGGCTTTCTTGTTCAGACCCTTTAAAAAAAAAGAAGAAAAATAAGAACAGGAGTGCCACAATTCTAACACTTTCAGCACTGACCCTAAATAAGAAAGAATAGGAATACCAAATAATGTGTCTTTCTGGAATTCTGTACAATAATTGCTAGACTCATTTAAGGTTCATTTCAGGCACACTTCAGGGGGTGAGTCACTGACTTAGTCTGTTCTTAAACACCTCAACCCAGCCTTTCATCCTTCTGATGTCGATAAATGAGTACCGACTCAGGTTGGATGATATCGGGTGTATATTTTTTCTATATAAAGCGCTTACGTGTAAGTGCTATATAATAACACATCATTATCGTTTGGTCATGGACGTCTGCTTGCATTCACAGTAATTTGGTAATATGGGCCTATACACACTGATCTTACATATGGCGATACATTCTTGCATGAAATGTACATCACATTATAGTGATATGGTAACCATTTTTTTCGTAGTGTACAATGCTATGTGATGTCACTTCCTGTTTTGTCAACGGGTGAAAGGTCGTGTTACATCCCTTCCCGCGATATCACTTCGGGATGGGGTCAAGTGACATCACTTCATGTGATGTCATCAGGGGGTTAAGGGTCATGTGATGTCACTTCCGCTACCCCTGGCCTTTTGGTGAAATGACGTCCCTGGTCCTTGATAAGGAGATTCCAGCACTACACATCTCTCTGCCCACTCAGGTGCAGTAATGTCGCTCAAGAGCTAGTTCCCAGCGTGTCCTTGATAAGGAGATGTCAGCATTACACATCTCCTTGCTCACAGAGGTGCAGTAATGTAGCTCTTGAACTAGTTCCTATAGTGTCTTTGATAAGGAAATTCCAGCACTAAAAACCCCTCTGCCCACTCCAGTGCAGTAATGCTGCACTAGAGCTAGCTACTAGAGTGTCCTTGATAAGGAGGTTCCAGCACTTACCACCTCTATTCCCACTCAGGTGCAGTAATATTAATCTAGAGCTAGTTCCTAGATTGTCTTTGATAAGGAGATTCCAGCACTACAAACCTCTCTTCCCACTCAGGTGCAGTAATGTTGATCTAGAGCTAGTTTCTAGTGTGTCTTTGAGAAGGAAATTCCTGCACTATACACCTCTCTTCCCACTCAGGTGCAGTAATGTTTCTCTTGACCTAGCTCCTAGAGTGTCCTTGATAAGGAGATTCTAGCACTACACATCTCTCTGCCTACTCCGGTGCAGTAATGTTGCTCAAGAGCTAGTTCCCAGAGTGTGCTTGATAAAGAGATGTCTGCACTACACATCTCCTTGCTCACAGAAGTACAGTAATGTTGCTCTAGAGCTAGTTCCTAGAGTGTTTTTGATAAGGAGGTTCCAGCACTACAAACCCCTCTGCCCACTCCGGTGCAGTAATGCTGCACTAAAGCTAGCTACTAGAGTGTCCTTGATAAGGAGATGCCAGCACTACACACCTCTCTTCCCACTCAGGTGCAGTAATGTTTCTCTAGAGCTAGTTCCTAGACTGTCTTTGATAAGGAGATTCTAGCACTGCAAACCTCTCTGCCCATTCAGGTGCAGTAATGTTGCTCTAAAGCTAGCTACTAGAGTGTCCTTGATAAGGAGATGCCAGCACTACACACCTCTCTTCCCACTCAGGTGCAGTAATGTTGCACTAAAGCTAGCTACCACAGTGTCCTTGATAAGGAGATGCCAGCACTACACACCTCTCTTCCCACTCAGGTGCAGTCATTTTTTACTAAAGCTAGCTACTAGAGGGTCCTTGATGAGGAGATTCCAGCACTAGACATCCCTCTGCCCACTCAGGTACAGAAATGTTGATCTAGAGCTAGGTCCTAGAGTGTCTTTGATAAGGAGACTCCAGCAACACACATCTCCCTGCCCACAGAGGTGCTGTAATGTTGCTCTAGAGCTGGTTCCGAGCTTGAGCAGGAGGAGTCTGGGAGGACCCTCATACACCCTTCTGGCTACGAAAGCTAAGCATCTTCACATGGAAGAGGGCCTCATAATTATCAGGGAATCATTCAAAACATGGCTCGTTAATTAGCAGCTACAACCACCTTTCCAAATCTTCGCAAGGGGTTGGTCTACTACACCCCTCATCCCGAAAGGCATTGGTATCGGCTCCACCCATATCAGCTGGTAGCCTAGAGATGGACTTTTCTACAGAACTTCTTCCCTCTTCCCTATCCTCAAAGGACTTTTCTGATTACGTCTCCTCCTGGTTCTCCCCCACCCCACCCAAGAACCAAGAACACCGGCCTCTAACACCTCCTTCCTCCTCTCCTTCCTCTCAACCATTCAGAAGAAGTCATTAATAACGTTATTTCCAGAAGCCATTCCACAAACGTAAAACACAACTGATTATGCCTTTCCAATGAAGACATCAACAGTTCTTTAATATCAAGACAAAACTACAGGCCACAGTCCGTAGCATACAACACAAATACACACACATACAACTCATAGCTTTAAAGCACATTACAATACATGTTCCCTCTTAGAAAGAGTTCAATGAAGAAAGTGCATAAGTGTCTCTGTTGCAGCAACAAAGTAGCTGAAACTAAAAACAGCAAAGCTGGTCTGCACGGATAAAAGCTAACGTTTCCTAAAATGTGTTTAATTGGTGCACATCTGTGTGTAAATGATCACCCAATAAGCCATGCATTGATGATTCTGTGGCCCGGGATAAGCTGGGCAAGAACAGGAGGCCAGTGATCCCTTTACGCATCTTTCAGTGTTACTGTTCAATTGTCAAACATCACAACACATCCTACTTCATGGGATCAACTCCTTTAGAAAGGGCGGCGCGGTGCCACAGGAGTGGAGCTGGTCTGTGGAAGTTATTCTTTCCAGAGCCATTGCTGTGGTATTATCGGGCTCAAAGATGTTTGCAGATGTAAACATGTTGGTTAGATGCTTATTAACCATCTCTTATTTACAGCGGTAACATCTGCGGTGTTTTGGTTCAGAGATATCGACTGATTCAGAAACAGTTTGTCTGGCCTAAGACCTTTCTTACACCTTATCGCTGCAGCAGATATATAACAATATCATTTGCAATAAACTTGCATTTGTAATAACCAAAATATTGTATTTTAAGGTAAGAGAACCGGGGTTAGTTCGAACATATTATGAACACATGCCATGTGTCCCTCTCTGATTGCAGACCAAAGGTAGGAGGTTACGGTTAGAACGCCTCAAATATTTTGCAAAACCTATTGTTTACCCTTTAGAGCAGTTCAATTGTATTGAAATCCCAGAAAAATATAGTGCTGCCGCTTCAGTTTCCCTTCACAGGCCCTAAGCCCTAAGAAGCCTCATTATGGGAGAACCGTGATAACACACTGACAATCTCAAAATGCCCCTACAGGCTTGCAACATCCTGTTATCTTATGTTAATACATGCAATTTGTTCCTACGGCGGATAAACATCGAACCGTAGGATAATCTCAGGAAGAGAATTGCAGCCCTGTTCCCTCTTTCAATTTAAGATATAGGAGCTCCATTTCCAATGAGCAAAATCTCCCCTGGCCTACTCGATAACATTATGATAAGTGTAACTTGCTAACACTGGGCTGGACTGCATATGACTGTAACTGTATTCAAGATTATCAAAGTGTAACCAATCTCTTAAGTAAAAAGCGCTTGGATGCCTCTGGTCTAGGTGCGCTATATAAATGACTAAATACATACATTAATTAATTAATCTTTAGGTCCATGGGGGACATGAAGTTTGCAAAACAAGTGGTGTACAGGCGAGCAATACTGTGTCTTCCTCACGTGCCAACACCAGTATGGCCAGTTGGCCATCGTCACCTGATTCACAGAGGTTTTTATACAAATAGTTGGCCAACAGATTTAAAAGTAATGGTTTGAGTGTGCAACCTGGGCACATCCCCATCTTTGCAACCTCTCCCAGTGAATGAGCACTTATTCTACAGAATACCAGCCCCCCTTGCGCCACTGCTTCCCCGTTTCCCCACGGACGGTTAAGGAAATGGCACCCATGATCTCTTCTTGTCTCTTTTCTCCTACAACTTCTTACCATCAGGTGGGAGATTTCCTGCCTCCTTCAAGGTAGCATCAGTCCTTACAACACTTGCCTTTAATAGGCTCACCGAGCGCACATTACCTGTGGGGCCTTCTGCGATAGGATCTCCTCCTCCCCGAGCGCACATTAGCCGTGGGACCTTCTGCGATAGGATCTCCTCCTCCCCGAGCGCACATTACCCGTGGGGCCTTCTGCTATAGGATCTCCTCCTCCCCGAGCGCACATTACCCGTGGGGCCTTCTGCAATAGGATCTCCTCCTCCCCGAGGACACATTACCCGTGGGGCCTTCTGCGATAGGATCTCCTCCTCCCCGAGCGCACATTACCCGTGGGGCCTTCTGCGATAGGATCTCCTCCTCCCCGAGCGCACATTACCCGTGGGGCCTTCTGCTATATGATCTCCTCCTCCCCGAGCGCACATTACCCGTGGGTCCTTCTGCGATAGGATCTCCTCCTCCCCGAGCGCACATTACCCGTGGGGCCTTCTGCTATAGGATCTCCTCCTCCCCGAGCGCACCTTACCCGTGGGGCCTTCTGCAATAGGATCTCCTCCTCCCCGAGCACACATTACCCGTGGGGCCTTCTGCGATAGGATCTCCTCCTCCCCGAGCGCACATTACCCGTGGGGCCTTCTGCGATAGGATCTCCTCCTCCCCGAGCGCAAATTACCCGTGGGGCCTTCTGCTATATGATCTCCTCGTCCCCGAGCGCACATTACCCGTGGGGCCTTCTGCGATAGGATCTCCTCCTCCCCGAGCGCACATTACCCATGGGGCCTTCTGCTATAGGATCTCCTCCTCCCCGAGCGCACATTACCCGTGGGGCCTTCTGCGATAGGATCTCCTCCTCCCCGAGCACACATTACCCGTGGGGCCTTCTGCGATAGGATCTCCTCCTCCACGAGCGCACATTACCCGTGGGGCCTTCTGCGATAGGATCTCCTCCTCCCCGAGCGCACATTACCCGTGGGGCCTTCTGCTATATGATCTCCTCCTCCCCGAGCGCACATTACCCGTGGGGCCTTCTGCGATAGGATCTCCTCATCCCCGAGCGCACATTACCCGTGGGGCCTTCTGCGATAGGATCTCCTCCTCCCCGAGTGCACATTACCCGTGGGGCCTTCTGCTATAGGATCTCCTCCTCCCCGAGCGCACATTACCCGTGGGGCCTTCTGCAATAGGATTTCCTCCTCCCCGAGCACACATTACCCGTGGGGCCTTCTGCAATAGGATCTCCTCCTCCCTGAGCAACATTACCTGTGGGGCCTTCCCCGAGCGCACATTACCCGTGGGGCCTTCTGCTATAGGATCGCCTCCTCCCCGAGCGCACATTACCCGTGGGGCCCTATGCAATAGGATCTCCTCCTCCCCGAGCGCACATTACCCGTGGGGCCTTCTGCAATAGGATCTCCTCCTCCCCGAGCGCACATTACCCGTGGGGCCTTCTGCTATAGGATCTCCTCCTCCCCGAGCGCACATTACCCGTGGGACCTTCTGCTATAGGATCTCCTCCTCCCCGAGCGCACATTACCCGTGGGGCCTTCTGCTATAGGATCTCCTCCTCCCCGAGCGCACATTACCCGTGGGGCCTTCTGCAATAGGATTTCCTCCTCCCCGAGCACACATTACCTGTGGGCCTTCTGCAATAGGATCTCCTCCTCCCCGAGCGCACATTACCCGTGGGGCCTTCTGCTATATGATCTCCTCCTCCCCGAGCGCACATTACCCGTGGGGCCTTCTGCGATAGGATCTCCTCCTCCCCGAGCGCACATTACCCGTGGGGCCTTCTGCGATAGGATCTCCTCCTCCCCGAGTGCACATTACCCGTGGGGCCTTCTGCGATAGGATCACTTCCTCCCCGAGCGCACATTACCCGTGGGGCCTTCTGCAATAGGATCTCCTCCTCCCCGAGCACACATTACCCGTGGGGCCTTCTGCAATAGGATCTCCTCCTCCCCGATTGCACATTACCCGTGGGGCCTTCTGCAATAGGATCTCCTCCTCCCCGAGCGCACATTACCCGTGGGGCCTTCTGCAATAGGATCTCCTCCTCCCCGAGCGCACATTACCCGTGGGGCCTTCTGCGATAGGATCTCCTCCTCCCCGAGTACACATTACCCGTGGGGCCTTCTGCCATAGGATCACTTCCTCCCCGAGCGCACATTACCCGTGGGGCCTTCTGCAATAGGATCTCCTCCTCCCCGATTGCACATTACCCGTGGGGCCTTCTGCAATAGGATCTCCTCCTCCCCGAGCGCACATTACCCGTGGGGCCTTCTGCAATAGGATCTCCTCCTCCCCGAGCGCACATTACCCGTGGGGCCTTCTGCTATAGGATCTCCTCCTCCCCGAGCGCACATTACCCGTGGGGCCTTCTGCAATAGGATTTCCTCCTCCCCGAGCACACATTACCTGTGGGCCTTCTGCAATAGGATCTCCTCCTCCCCGAGCGCACATTACCCGTGGGGCCTTCTGCTATATGATCTCCTCCTCCCCGAGCGCACATTACCCGTGGGGCCTTCTGCGATAGGATCTCCTCCTCCCCGAGCGCACATTACCCGTGGGGCCTTCTGCGATAGGATCTCCTCCTCCCCGAGTGCACATTACCCGTGGGGCCTTCTGCGATAGGATCACTTCCTCCCCGAGCGCACATTACCCGTGGGGCCTTCTGCAATAGGATCTCCTCCTCCCCGAGCACACATTACCCGTGGGGCCTTCTGCAATAGGATCTCCTCCTCCCCGATTGCACATTACCCGTGGGGCCTTCCGCAATAGGATCTCCTCCTCCCCGAGCGCACATTACCCGTGGGGCCTTCTGCGATAGGATCTCCTCCTCCCCGAGCGCACATTACCCGTGGGGCCTTCTGCGATAGGATCTCCTCCTCCCCGAGTACACATTACCCGTGGGGCCTTCTGCCATAGGATCACTTCCTCCCCGAGCGCACATTACCCGTGGGGCCTTCTGCAATAGGATCTCCTCCTCCCCGATTGCACATTACCCGTGGGGCCTTCTGCAATAGGATCTCCTCCTCCCCGAGCGCACATTACCCGTGGGGCCTTCTGCAATAGGATCTCCTCCTCCCCGAGCGCACATTACCCGTGGGGCCTTCTGCAATAGGATCTCCTCCTCCCCGAGCGCACATTACCCGTCGGGCCTTCTGCAATAGGATCTCCACCTCCCCGAGCGTACATTACCCGTGGGGCCTTCTGCAATAGGATCTCCTCCTCCCTGAGCGACATTACCCGTGGGGCCTTCTGCAATAGGATCTCCTCCTCCCCGAGCGCACATTACCCGTGGGGCCTTCTGCTATAGGATCTCCTCCTCCCCGAGCGCACATTACCCGTGGGGCCTTCTGCGATAGGATCTCCTCCTCCCCGAGCGCACATTACCCGTGGGGCCTTCTGCTATAGGATCTCCTCCTCTCCGAGCGCACATTACCCGTGGGGCCTTCTGCTATAGGATCTCCTCCTCCCCGAGCGCACATTACCCGTGGGGCCTATTGCTATAGGATCTCCTCCTCCCTGAGGGCACATTACCCGTGGGGCCTTCTGTGATAGGATTTCCTCCTCCCCGAGCGCACATTACCCGTGGGGCCTTCTGCTATAGGATCTCCTCCTCCCTGAGCACACATTACCCGTGGGGCCTTCTGCGATAGGATCTCCTCCTCCCCGAGCGCACATAACCCGTGGGGCCTTCTGCGATAGGATCTCCTCCTCCCCGAGCGCACATTACCCGTGGGGCCTTCTGCTATAGGATCTTCTCCTCCCCGAGCGCACATTACCCGTGGGGCCTTCTGCAATAGGATCTCCTCCTCCCCGAGCGCACATTACCCGTGGGGCCTTCTGCAATAGGATCTCCTCCTCCCCGAGCGCACATTACCCATGGGGCCTTCTGCAATAGGATCTCCCCCTCCCTGAGCGACATTACCCGTGGGGCCTTCTGCAATAGGATCTCCTCATCCCTGAGCAACATTACCTGTGGGGCCTTCCCCGAGCGCACATTACCCGTGGGGCCTTCTGCTATAGGATCTCCTCCTCCCCGAGCGCACATTACCCGTGGGGCCTTCTGCTATAGGATCTCCTCCTCCCCGAGCGCACATTACCCGTGGGGCCTTCTGCAATAGGATTTCCTCCTCCCCGAGCACACATTACCTGTGGGGCCTTCTGCAATAGGATCTCCTCCTCCCCGAGCTCACATTACCCGTGGGGCCTTCTGCTATATGATCTCCTCCTCCCCGAGCGCACATTACCCGTGGGGCCTTCTGCGATAGGATCTCCTCCTCCCCGAGCGCACATTACCCGTGGGGCCTTCTGCGATAGGATCTCCTCCTCCCCGAGTGCACATTACCCGTGGGGCCTTCTGCGATAGGATCACTTCCTCCCCGAGCGCACATTACCCGTGGGGCCTTCTGCAATAGGATCTCCTCCTCCCCGAGCGCACATTACCCGTGGGGCCTTCTGCAATAGGATCTCCTCCTCCCCGATTGCACATTACCCGTGGGGCCTTCTGCAATAGGATCTCCTCCTCCCCGAGCGCACATTACCCGTGGGGCCTTCTGCAATAGGATCTCCTCCTCCCCGAGCGCACATTACCTGTGGGGCCTTCTGCAATAGGATCTCCTCCTCCCCGAGCGCACATTACCCGTCGGGCCTTCTGCAATAGGATCTCCACCTCCCCGAGCGCACATTACCCGTGGGGCCTTCTGCAATAGGATCTCCTCCTCCCTGAGTGCACATTACCCGTGGGCCCTTCTGCTATAGGATCTCCTCCTCCCCGAGCGCACATTACCCGTGGGGCCTTCTGCTATAGGATCTCCTCCTCCTCGAGCGCACATTACCCGTGGGGCCTTCTGCTATAGGATCTCCTCCTCTCCGAGCGCACATTACCCGTGGGGCCTTCTGCTATAGGATCTCCTCCTCCCCGAGCGCACATTACCCGTGGGGCCTTCTGCTATAGGATCTCCTCCTCCCCGAGCGCACATTACCCGTGGGGCCTTCTGTGATAGGATTTCCTCCTCCCCGAGCGCACATTACCCGTGGGGCCTTCTGCAATAGGATCTCCTCCTCCCCGAGCGCACATTACCCGTGGGGCCTTCTGCAATAGGATCTCCTCCTCCCCGAGCGCACATTACCCGTGGGGCCTTCTGCAATAGGATCTCCTCCTCCCTGAGCGACATTACCCCTGGGGCCTTCTGCAATAGGATCTCCTCCTCCCTGAGCGACATTACCTGTGGGGCCTTCCCCGAGCGCACATTACCCGTGGGGCCTTCTGCTATAGGATCTCCTCCTCCCCGAGCGCACATTACCCGTGGGGCCTTCTGCTATAGGATCTCCTCCTCCCCGAACGCACATTACCCGTGGGGCCTTCTGCTATAGGATCTCCTCCTCCCCGAGCGCACATTACCCGTGGGGCCTTCTGCGATAGGATCTCCTCCTCCCCGAGCGCACATTACCCATGGGGCCTTCTGCTATAGGATCTCCTCCTCCCCGAGCGCACATTACCCGTGGGGCCTTCTGCAATAGGATCTCCTTCTCCCCGAGCGCACATTACCCGTGGGGCCTTCTGCAATAGGATCTCCTCCTCCCCGAGCGCACATTACCCGTGGGGCCTTCTGCAATAGGATCTCCTCCTGCCCCAGCACACATTACCCGTGGGGCCTTCTGCAATAGGATCTTTGTTTCCTGAGTATCTCCACATCTCCCATCACCCAAGTCTCTAACTAATGCATGGTTTGCCCGCCACTGTGAACTATATGTTATCTCAATACTATAGGACACCTCAGCTGACTTTCATGTGGTGGTACTTGCTCTCTTCTCTGTACCTTCACTGACCTTGCCATCAATCCTTCACCTTCTCTTGGCCCTCTGCCACTTCTGATCCTTCCTCCCACTCTGCTGGTGCAGGTCCAGGGCCTCGTACTGATTGACATCAATGATTGACAGACGCTATATGGGGCGTGACTGCTTGTGTGCATGTATTTATGAATATGTGAATCTGTCCGAGTAGGCGTTCTGGTGCCTTCTGGTAGGTGCCGTGTGAATGAGTCATTCACACAGATACACACATCCATACACACATGGACACCAGCAGTCATGCACCCACACAGCCTCTCTCTCAGTCATGTACAGATGCACTATGTCACCCACACGCATGCACACCATACAAATGCAATCTCTCAGTATCGCAAACACGCACACAAATACAATCACACGACATATAACTTTTATTTTTATTTTAAAAACTCGCCAGTTTGCTCAAGGACAGTGAACTTCTCTATGTTGGCAAAAGTTGGAATGCTTCGTGGGTTCAACGTAAACCAGTAAGGGAAAACCAAATCTGGGCACGTTTCTCCCTGTTCCAAGACAGAAAGAGCATCACAGCCACACCTCATTAAAAACGCCCAACAAGGCCCAAACATGTGTGTGGTTGTGCTGTTGCTACTATTGTTCAGGAGAGAATTCCCTGTTTTTCTCTCTGCTCATCTGTCCTTGCCTGCTAGACCTGACTGATATTCAAATGGATAAGTATCCTGCCTGTGATTGGGCACAGAGAGCAAAGACACATGATTACCGGCTTTCGTGAGTGGCCGCTATCCCATGAAGCAGGTTATTTGACTGTGTTCATTCTCAGCAGAGGGTGTACTCACACTATTGCTGTCTACACCAGTGACATCTCCTCGAAACATATCTTACAGCCTTGCCTCAGTGGCTTGAACTTAATGTCTACCCTGGTCATCGCTGTCTGGTTCATTGGGGTTGATGTTTGGTCGGAAATAGATAGGTTTACGCCACACTGCTCCTGAAAAAATGTCAATCATGGGCAGCCACTGCAAAATGCAACGACGACCTTCAAGGTGGCTTTAAAAAAAACGTAAGTACCACTTGTAACATCCGAATATACCGTGTCCTAAAAAGCAAAGCACTTCAACAAAATCAACGTCTATTTTCAGTGTTCATAGACTTTACTCAAGCGGTTGATCGCGTCGAAAGATCTCGCTTCTGGCAGAAATTAAAAGCTTGGAACTGTCCGGAAGACATACTAGTCCCAATTCAAGCCCTCCATCGTAACGCCACAATGAGAGTGCGCTTGAGCAGGGAAGGTGAATTGTCAGCAGAAATTCACAGCACACGTGGCGTAAAACAGGGCTGTCCGCTAGCCTCATCCTTTTTTCTTGCCTTCATTGGAGATCTACAAGAAATCGAGCATACGATGAGAGCATTTCCATCTAAAATCGGTAGCACAGCAATTGGACGCCTTTTGTATGCAGGTGATCTTACACTCTTTGATCAGATGGAAATAGGGCTACAACGCCAACTCAACGGCCTCACACAGTATACAAACAATAACTATCTTGAAATCAACAAAGACAAAACAAAAATTATGATTTTGCAAAAGAAATAAAAAAAAAAAAATGATTTTAACTGGCACTTGGGACAAACCAAGATTGAGATTGTTAAAACATTCAAATATCTTGGAGTATATTTAGACAGCTCGCCACACGAGTCTACCATGTAGGCTGAGCTGTATGTAAAGATCAACAAACTAGCAGCCCAAGCAAAGGTCATAGACAACAGATTGGAAAATGCCTACAATCAATTTTTTATAAAATGAAGGTCGTGCCCGCTGTCACATATGGTAGTGAAGCAATGCCCACAATACCAAAGCAACTATGGTCCAAACCCAAAGCCTCTTTCTGGCGCAAGGTATTAAAGTTGTCCAAATCAACATCAGGAGTTGCCATAAGACGAGAACTAAGCCTCCAGTCTTTGGAATGTACGGTCAGCTGTAACACCAGTATTCTGTTCAGAAAGTGCAGAATGGATGACAGTAACAGAATATTCAAGATGATCAAAAATGAAATGGACACATGCAAATCCGATATGTTGACAGAATGGCAAAAAGAAAATACAGCCCTACTATCTGCAATCGGATCTGATGAACAAGAACTCATCCATAACCCCTGTAGAGTGCTACGTAAAATAAAGGATGTGGACTGGGCAAAAACTTTAGATACTGCAGCCACATTACATCTAACCTCACATTTGCCTGTCAACGTAAAGAAACGCAACAAACTACAACAGCTAATAAAGCAATTTCCAAACAGGCAAGCCCGTAACTTCATTTTACGCGCACGCTTGAATCTCTTAAAAACAAACGTAATTCTACAAATACGAGGCCTTGCGCTATCGGACATTTGTTGATTTTGCAAAAAAACAGAACCACCAGCAAAGGAAACAATTCAACATTTACTAATGATTTGTTCAGCGACCCACTAAATCAGACAGCGATATCTTGCCCTTATGGTGGGCTTTGACATCTTACAAGAAGAAGAAACATGGTGGTGTTGACTTACTGTTGGTGATCGAACATCTTGGCAAATTGCAACAGCAAACATTTTAGAATACATTGTCGACAGTTTACTCAACGTACACCCACGACTAGAAGTAGAAAGTCACCTATAAACAATAGTGTCAGACTTGTTCTATGCCTTAGGACAATAACGTGCAACAAAAGGTGTAAGTATATGTATATGAGTATTCAATATTGTAAAAATCTAATTGATTAAACAGTAAAAAATAAAAAAGATATCTCTTTATTTTTTTACAGGAACTGCTTCCCTGGTGACTAGGATTCCCATCATTTCGAGCCCTAGTCTTTTGCTTTCATGCTAGGATGGTCCTGGCTAGGAAGGAGGAGAAGCTTGTGGCATTGGGATTTAATTGTAATAGTTGAATGACTAATTTGTGCCAAAACAGAGTTATTTGAGAGAAATTGATTTTGGTAAATTGGAGGGTCAAGTAATCCCGAATTTGCAGATTTTTGAAGGCAGTGTCGTGAGATATGGTTAATTTCTCAGATAGTTGAGTGAATGATAACAAAAAAAGAAAAAAACTCCATCTGCTCCCATTGTAGACACCGCTTGTCCTGCTAAATTGTCTGCTGCCTCAGATGTCTTCTCTAAAGGCGTGAATTGTGTATGCATTCTGGTATAAGCAGCTGTCGAAAGATTTTCAGTGTTTAAGCAAACATCTGTATTGAACGTTCCTGTCAACCAACATGTGTATCATTCAAGGTTTCACTGTAGCCTGTAATGACACAGGAATGACCTGGTCTCCCAGCGCGGACAGTGAAACAACTGGAAAATACAGGGACTGATCCTTGCCCCGGAATAAAGCATTTGCATATATTCATTGGCTCTGTGCAAATCCTGAAGAGTCCAGAAAAGGCTGGTGAAAGTGAAATCTACACCCTTCAAGAGAGAATTTGGGACTGTCATGTTGAGAGTTTGGAAAAGTGGTATCAACATGTTAATAATGTCAATTCTCGCTGGAAATGAGAGCGACATATTTCTCAACCTGCTTGTCAAAAGCACTGCACCATTAATAGATAGCATTACTTAGATGGACCCTCTGTGTAGTTTTCAGAGTTTTTCTGCACCATAATGCAATTGGGGTTTCGCAAAACGTGGGCATTTCCAAAATCAGGATTAGAACCTCATGAAGCACCAAATGTCCATGGCTTTCTGTTCTCGCCTGCCAAAATCATTCTGCAATTGTGTCTTACCTCACAGAAATGATATGTTAATGTCTATGATTCGAGGTTAATACTTACAAAAGTCATGTGTGAATTGTCTCTCTTTTCTGCTGCCTCACAGAATATAAGGTACCAATCATTGATTAACGTTCTGTATGGCACACATCACGTGTCACTCTACGTCATTTTCTCTTGCCTCTTCCAGAAATCAGGTGACACTGGCAAAAATCCCATGTCAATGTGCACTCTCTGTGAATTTGCCTTGCCTACTGCAAAGATCATGTGTGACTCAATCTCTGTGGCTATGGGCAGTGTGTCACAAAAGTCACATGGCCATCTCTATGATGTTGTCTTGCTTTCTGCAAAAGTCCTGTGATTTGGTTTTATCGTCCTCCAAAATAATGTTACTTTCTTGGATTCTGATGCTTCTTTAAAAATCTGCATGCCATTATCTGCATAAATCATGTGTACATCTCTGTTTGTTCTCTCTAACAAAAATGTCTTTCAATAAATCTATTATCACCGTGCTATGTTTTCCTCTTTGGGCCCTCACTAAAAAAACAAACTTCCCAAAATAATTCCTAAATCTAATCTGAGTCCGTAATCTAATTGTATTAACATTGTAACATACCATACTTCTAATCCGAATAGTTCTAATTGAATTCCCTCGCCTATCCTTGCTCTGACCACTAAGGGCAGCCTCCTGCTGAGTGGCTTCATGTACATGTTGATCAGCAGAGGCCAAAGAGTGTATCCTTGTGTTGCACCTCTGGTCACAAGGTAAGGCTGGGACCAGGATGTTTTGTGTCTCCGGTGATGCAGAGTAGGGCAGCTCCGTTTATTGCAAGATCTTCCAGACTCCCTAGAATAATATCCTGGCTGATGATGTCAATGGCTGCCAGAAGTCTATTAGGGTGACTGCATTCTCGGATTTGTCATCTCCCTCCGTCGGTCTTTAGTATGAAGCAGTTCAAGCAGAGGGAAGATTCTGTACCTCTTGTTGGCCTAAAACCATACGTAGGTGGTTTGTCTCAACATAATCCCAGATCTGAAGGATTATGAACGTGTCCAGTACTTTTCCAAAGAAGGGAGTGTTTGAAATGGAGAGGTAGCTTGCTAATTCGATTGGGTCAGCTGTGGATTTTTTGAGAAGTTACCCGACAAAAGCAAACTTTTAAGCCAGTGAGACACTCGCACTCATGGTCGAGCTGTTGAGGAAGTACAGGTGTAATTTCTAGTTGTTCTGTGATAGTTTGATGTAGGTTGGGTGGCAAGGTGTTCTGTGGATCCCATGGGTTTGCATTCGTCGATGGTGGAGTGTAGGTTCTGTAAAAAGAAGAGGAGTAAAGATGAAAGAGAGGGGTGGTTGGTGCAGAAGATGTGGGCTACTTGGGGCGTGGGGTGTCATTGGTCCTTTACTATCTACATTCTCTTGTATGTGATCAGTCTTTTTGATGAAGTGATGAACAGTTTGGCTGTAAAGTTCTTTTATCAGTGTATGGCAAGTGTGGCAGACGTTTTGGTCTTTGAATTCTAGAATGACCATAAATATGTCCTTTTGGATAAGTTGTTCTGAATCTATGCGTAAGGGAAAGTGTGCTCTCTATGTATAAGCGAAGGATGCTCTCTATGCGAAAGGGAAAGTGTGCTCCCTGTGTGTAAGGGAAAGTGTGCACTCTTGACTTTCATCCCCATTGAGATGTAGCTGGTGGTGGTTGTTTTGCCTCCAGATTTTCTCCAGTTTTACTTTCCCAAAAATATGTCATTTGTTAGTCAAACATTTACACAGTTTCTTCTTCTAGGAGCTTGTATGTGTCTTTTTTGGTGCTATGATGTGGAATGTGGAGTTTATCTAGTTGTCGAGGCTTTTGGAGTTGTACAACAAGAGTTTTATTTGGCGATCAGCGGGAGAAAAGAGTTGTGCTAAATAATTCCAAACAGCTGAGTGTGCAGACTTTGGCTGTCCCAAGACCCAGAGTCTTTCTACTGCCTCCATTGTTTCCTGAAACTGTTGGAACCACCTACAAATACTACACCTCCGCTGCGGAGCGGCCACGGAGTGTGCAGCTGAGTGTGCAGACTTTGGCAGACCGTGGCAGCCCGTGGGGGGCCGTGCTAATTACACGCCGCTGCCAGGACTGAATCATCTAGCCGATACTGCCTATCGTGGTGTGTGGAGTGGTACATGGATCAAGTTTGCACCGCGCCCATGGAGGACTTTTCACCTAGTTCTCTACAGTCGGAGTTGGAGCAGGACGCGGCAAATGGGGTCGCAGCTGGCGAAGGTATGGCAATCATCTCTACTCGCTCAATCCTTCCCACTGCTATTTCTGCAGTGTCCTCTCCTTCTCCCTCTCTTTCCAAACCTCGACCCTTTGTTCCCCATTCTGTTCCCCCTTTTCCAATCTTTCCCTCTCCCGTTGCCAATTCCCCCGCCTTACCTGCTGGCCACCCCCCCACACGGACTATGGCGGAGCCTCCTAGATGAGTCCTCCGCCCGCCAAAGGATACAAGCATTTCCAAACCCAAAGAAGCGGGGGGAGAAGCTTGTTGCTCTTAAGCGGGCGCTGAAACCAACAGCCCCCTCGGATGCTCTTGATTCTCCTCCAGATGACTCCCGGCGGATGGCCGTTCCGCGGGTGGGAGGAAAGGCTTCTGTCGCTGACTCTGCCCCCCTCGCGCAACGTTCGAATTCTTCCGGCCTCCTGAATCAGCTATCAGGATTGATTGCACCGACCGTGGCTCATGTTTTAGCTGAGCCTCAGTCCTTGGGTCGGCTGCCCGCGGAGGCGGCTCCACCTACATCACCCAGTGCATTTTAGGGTCTTGCTGACCCAATCGAATTAGCAAGCTACCTCTCCATTTCAAACACTCCCTTCTTTGGAAAAGTACTGGACACGTTCATAATCCTTCAGATCTGGGATTATGTTGAGACAAACCACCTACGTATGGTTTTAGGCCAACGTAGCCGAGACCCACATTTTACAGCCCAGCACTGATCTCTTCGCTACAACTGCTCCCAACCTCCAAGAATGCTAAAATGGTGTGTGCTATTGACATGCACACGATTCCAGTGCGGGAAGATCTAAGGAGCCTAATGGAGGTTCATGATACTGAACTCAGCGAACAAATCGTCCGAGACGCCACTGAAATCAACATGGACCTGAATAAGGCGCAGTCCTCAGCACCAGGTTAAACTCCCCTGAGGAAGACCTACATGAGAACTACCGGGGGTTAAGGGACTTGAATGAAGTAGGCAGCCCCAAGGGGCGGGCTTCCCCCAAAAGTAATCTTCCAATGCTCTTTGGAGAGTCTGAAGATGTGGACCTCCACGATTCTAACGAGAAGCGGAAAAAAGTTAAAAAAGGAGCTCCAATTGTTGGACATCCTCCCAGGCCAGCGAACCTGTATTCCAAAACCTATCATTATAATATCAGCAAGTTTTTAAGAAGATCGACGGTAAGATCCAAGGCCCAAAAAAAATTGACCCTAAGAAAGGACAGTGGATTCCATAAACGACTTCTTTAAGAAGAAAATGGAGGCTCGGCCGAATCGACAGGAAGAACTATCAGATAGTGCAATCCTGGCAACTTTCTGCAACATGAAACACCAATTGTATCACCACAAAGAACAAAAGCCGGCCCTACTTCTTCTCATTTAGCCACAGAACCCGGCACCTTTCCGAAGACGGCAGAGAGCCTGCCGATACTTAAATGGCATTGTAGCAAGAAAGCCATAACAGTCTCTGGAGTGGATGACTTTCGGCCTGACAGGACCCTGGGCTTGGCTACACCCACGGAAAACCCTGAAGTTGAAAAGGACAACGGAGAACCGAAGAGGCAAAATCAACTACCTGGCCGTAGTCCGCACTCGAAATCTCCTAAGCAACGCGCAGAAAGCCCTTGCTCACAGAATGACAGAGCTCGGGGCCTAAAGGACCCGGGATTGCAGGAACCATTAACCATCTCATCACAGACCCCGAAACCCTCAATATCATCAGGGTCTAAGTGGAAAAATCCTGTATGTGCCAAAGAAAGAGGGCATAACAACAATGCAGAACTGACGCATACCGTGATACCGATGCAACGACTGAGTGAAATCCAACACCCTCCCCCTCAGGACCCCCCGCAAAATAAAAATCGACCTGCAAAATATCATGTATATAGTAACGATTGCGCTGGCCCCACTCAGCAAGCTCTATGAGAGCATAAACAACACCTTGCACGACCAGACGTCGCTTATAGCCCTGATGCAGACTAAGTTAAACTATCTGGAAGGGTTTATTGTGCAAATAGAGGGGACTTTGGCAGCCAGGATAGATCAATCACTCAGACTGACCCAACCAAGATCCTCTCGGCGATCGAAAACTTCCAATGAAGCAGGCGGAGATCAGACTAATTGTTAGACAAAATATACTCAAACAAACCCTCACTCACCGAGAGCCGTAAATCTAGATTCATCTAGAAGGGCAGACCAACAAACTATGAGAATCTCTGTCACTGACTCAGGGCAACTTAATGACCCTTTGGAAGCTATAATTGCCATAATAGAGGAAGAAGAGGAGAAAAAACAAGAACACTCGCCAACTGTTGAAATCACTGAAGCCCAAAAACCTGCTCCTAATCCTTTCTCATATATAAATCCACCAGTATGCAACAAGGTGAAAACTAAAGGAACAGGCCAAAACTCCAATGTATTTTCGTATGGCATATTCAACCAACAAAAGCCGCTAGCACACTTCATCGCCAAACCAAAACACATGAACTCAGGTCCGATGCGGAGTGCCCTAAGCCTGAAGAGTCGGATTAAACTTGCAGGCAAATTGGCACCTGGTTTAACTAAGTACTAGGCTGATGTTAGCCACCCGCAGGAAAGCCACAAATATGTACCCAAGAGTCTGGGTAAAGAAAGAGAGCCCAATACAGTGCTTATTGTGGATAACAAATCAGACTGGATGTTGCTCACAATTGATGAGACTGGTTCTGATTCCAGTATGAGAAGAACCCTGAAGAGAAAAGCTGAACAGATGACTACAGCAACTCTTAATTTGGAACCCCCAAGAAAAGTTCAAATTCATGACCTATCTTTACCAACAGCTAGGTCACCACAAATCAGAAAAAAAGTCAGTGCAAGCGGCTTAGAAAAACCAAAGATGCTTAGTGTGAATCAAAATCAAATGGATTCAAAGACTAAGGTCCGCGATAGCACCAGGCGAAGACAGAGGTCTCCGAAGGAGAATGTTCGCATCCAGGGACGCAAGCCGAAAGTAGGTAAAAAAAAATCCCAAACCAACTGAAGAACTTGGTAATGATAATAGATCTAGACATTCGCCACAGAAATCGCTTACCTTCAACAGTCGAAGAAGCTTGGGATGCTGTGAAAATGAAAGGGACTCGAAAAAGGAGCCCAAGCCACTTGAAAGTGACTGCATCTGGATCCAGGCACTGCTACTAAATTGGAAACACATGATTGACGATGTACATCACTCTAAGGAAGAGAAAATCCTCTTAATTAACGTCTACTGGAACCCTGATTTAACATCGAATGAGGAGTTCACGACTGTGCTCCAGAATCTGCTGGACGAGGCTTACGGCAAAAACTTGGAACATCTTACAATTATTAATGGCGACTTCAATGCGGCGTGTGAAGGGATAGTTCCCTATGCTAAACACCTTGATCAAAATCTGCCAGTGAGAAAACGAGGGAATCTGCTGGAAGAGTTTATGGCAGCCCATGACATGCACAATCTTCACTGGCTCCGACCAAAAACAAACGCACTGATTCCTTCATGGCAGAGAGGATTTCAACAAGGGACGATAGATCATGTATATGTATCAAAGGACCTGCTCTCTGAGATTAACACCTTCAGGATTGAGTCGACGACGTTCAGCGACCATAACCTTCTCATCACAGAATGCTTGGGTTCCAGGCTCCAGTCCTTTTCGAATATCCCATCTATCAAAGTGTTTTCGGGGGGGAAACGCGTAAAAACTTCAGAAAAAGGCCTTCTCCCAATAGACACTCAGAATAAACGACTGTTGGATGATGTGTCGACCTTCGCAAATGCTCCACGGGCGGCCTGGATTACACGCCCCGATTGACAAGGTTCGCAATGACCGCCATGAATCCAACTAAATCACCAGTTGGTCATTACCATAGTTACGACAGTCTTTGTGGAAAAGAGACAACTGCATAGACGACTGAAGAAAATTTGCCAAAAATCGCCATCCCCAGAAAACACTGCGAGATGGGCAAGGGCCATTCGTGACTATAAGAGCTGGCTTACACACTATCAACACAAATTGTATCATTGTGATGTCGGACAAATGCTTTTGTCCGTTTGTGGTAACAAGCCGAAGGAGTTTTGGAATTTGATTAAGGGGGTATTAAACAAGATCAACGATTATTCAGAACAACATGGGAGAGGCCCATTGGATATCCCATTTTGCCTCTCTATATGCACCGATACCGGATGATACAACTGAGAATAAGATTGACTTGGGAGAGAAGAGGAAAGACCAAGTAATCTGGAGCATTCCCGCTGAGAAAGAGGAGATTCTAAATAAAATTATCAAACTGAATAATTTGTGGGCACCTGGACCAGATGGGATTTGCAATTTGGAACTCAAGAAGCATCCTGAGCTGTGTGCAAACATAATGAGCAAGATCTTTTCCAACTGCAAGAACATTCAGGATATTCCACCATCTTGGAAAAAAGCAACTATCGTACCCATTTTCAAGAGTGGCGCGACAGATGATCCAAATCACTATAAACCAATCTCCCTCTTGGACGTGATGTGGAAAGTGTTTGCCTCCCTGGCCTTGGATGCCTTCTCAGTCTGGCTTCGCTCAGTGGATCTTGCAGATCCCTTTCAGAATGGGTTTGTCAAAAATTCTGGAACCACTACAAACATCCTGCTTCTGAGCGCCCTGAAGGCCAAAGTTCTACAGGGCGGGCCTTCTGTCTACATGGCTTTCATTGACCTGGTCCAAGCGTTTGACCAGGTCAACAGACAGCGTTTATGGACAAAACTAGAAATCAAAAAGTGCCCTCGCTCTATCTTGGATCCAATAAAAGCCCTTCATCAAGGTACAACTATAAGGGTTCATCTCAGTGCAGACGGTCGCCTATCAGAAGAAATACAGACAGCAAGAGGAGTAAAGCAGGGGTGTCCCCTCGCGCCCACGCTATATAACTCCTACATTGCATATTACGGAGACTCATCTGACATGGTCAGACATTTTCCACCTTCGCTGGGAGGCTCAAAGATCGAGCGACTACAATACGCTGACGACATCATTTTGATGGATCTCACTCCCATAGGTTTACAACGCTAACTTGACAAACTGGTGAGCTACCCGGCAAAAATCAACTTAAAGCTGAACAAAGAAAAAAACAAAATTCTGATAATGGGTAACATCCCAAAAAGGTCCCAGAAGTTGTCATGGTACTGCGAAGGTCGAAGCCTAGAAAAAGTATGCACCTTCAAATACCAGGGAATCACGTTTAGTAACGACAAGGAGGAAGTGGCCATGCAAGAGGCGCTGTGGACGAAATTAAAAAACCTCACGGCACAAGCAAAGGCCGTCGACAGGAAACATGGCAGATTCTCCATTATCCCAATATTAAGCTTCTTTAAAATGAAGGTAGTCACTGTCCTGATTTACGGCATGGATGCTATGCCGGTGGTCCCGAATTCAGTTTGGGTGAAATATGAAAGCTACTTTTGGCGATGCATTCTGGGACTGTCCAAATCAACACCAATAGCCCTGATAAGAAGAGAAATGTGCCTGTCATCTCTCCAAGCAACCAAAATGAGAGCAACACTTATGTTGTATCTTAAAGTAATAAACGCTCCGGAATCCAAAGTTTTTGGACCTCATTCGAAAAGAGACGACAGGTGGGGAAAACTGGATGCTCACTAGATGGGAAAACTCAACCTAAACATACTGAAAGAACTGAACCTAAATGTGGAAACTCTGCTTCAAAACCCTAATAAAGTTGCAAAGAAACCTTTCGAAGCAGACTGGATCCATATTTTGGAAGTAGCCAATAGCAACTCCCTGACGGCTAATTTGCTGTCTACTCCGATGAAGCTCGACGAGGTGCGTGGGTACTTAAAAAGATTTCCTGATAAAAGGTTAAGCAGAACATTCCTAAGATTCAGACTAAACCATCCTAAAACCAATAAAATATTAGCGATACGTAACCAAGTACAATCGAATAAATGCCGTTTCTGCAAAGTGCCCAATCAAGTTGAAAACACCAAGCACTTGGTACTAGACTGCACGGGTCTTGTGAAAGAAAGACACAGGTTTCTTGCCGATCCACTGAAGAACTTTGGCACTTACGATTCAGAAAATCTTTGGCCCATGCTGTCAAGTGGTAACAACAATCAAGGTGTGATTGGAGTGACTCTTTTCCTGAAGTCGCTGAACTTGTACATTCTGGGGGGAAAGTCTAAAGGTATGGTCACTCTTATCCACCTCTACCTAACCGTGGACAGATGCAAAAGTAGCTGGAACTCAGTTTGGAATTCTTCTTTTCTTTTTGTAAAAATTGTAATTCAATTAAACCAAAAATAAAAAAAATAATAAAAAACAAGTGTTTTAGTTCTAATGTTAGGTTTGTTTGCATCAAGTCATTAGGGAATTAGGTTATATGTCTTTCCAGAGTCTTATCATGGGTTTGGTTCTGTGAGTAGGGATGACTTCCTGACAATTGTAAATTGGATGGATAGGTGATCTCTGCATGGAAGGTCCATGATAATATTCTCCTTACAGATTATGTCATCTTGTGTATGAACAGCTTTGTGGGGAACCTGTAGTGAGGAGGCGGACACAAGTGAAAGTAAGATTATACTCGTTTATAATAACAGAGCCCGCAGGCACAACCGCTCCTTCTCCCTCTCAGTCAACTGTCGCTCTCATCACGCGAACACCTGTCTCCAATGATAACTATGAGGCTGGGGCTCGCGTGACGATGCGCGCGGCTCATCACATGTATTGAATGCTATTCTCTACATATCTTCCCCTTTTGGATGAAAATAAACATTTCACACACCAAACTTACAAAAGAACATATTACATTGTTTTTCCCAATTAGGAAACTATCAAGACATAACTGCTACTGTAAACTATACTAGAAACCTAAGATAATGTATTTAATAAACACCACTGTTCAACGCTTTATTTGACATAGTCTTTTAACCAGATGGGTTTAGACCTCGACCTGCCTGTATTCTTGACTTCGTCCTCCTTCCACTCATCTTTCCCACTGTCACCTCTACTACGATTCTTTACTCTCTCTTCTCTCTCATTCACTCCCCGCACTTTCGCAATCCCTCCTTTAGACCATACTTCTCCTCCTTCCAAATTAAAACAGACTTCTTTACTGCAGAAATTTTCTTAGGCCCCAAGTATTTACTCTGTAAGCATTTGTTCACCACCCTGGGGTTCTGCACATATACTCTCTCCCCTACTTCCCACTCACGTTCTTTCACTTTCTCCCGAACATTGAAACTTGCTATATTCCTTTCTTGGTTGACATTTATGAGTCTCATTATGCGTGCTCTATCTACTTGAACCACCTTGGCCACACCTAACCAACCCGGACACAATTTCGTTCCTGGTTCCCTCCCTTTGAGGGATACAAACGGCGACACTTCCGTCACCGAATGTGGCGTTGTTACATAACTCCATGTCATTACATTCAAAAACTCTCTCCATGGTTGCTTCCCTCTCATAGCCAATTGTAAACCTTTTTTCAGCCAACGGTTTACCCTCTCAACCAGACCATTCGCTCTAGGATGATACAATGCCGTTTTGATGTGTTTTATACTGTAACTACCAAGAAATTTCTTCATAGCTTCTGACACAAATTGAACACCATTGTCCGATACCAGTTCAGTTGGAACTCCTTCTCTAAGAAATATCTTTTCCAGAAATTCTATCAACTCTCTTGCAGTGACTTCTCTGACCGCTTCCCACTCAACCCATTTTGAATGGTAATCCACAAGTACAAACAAAAATCTTAGACCCCCACCCAACCCTCTTATAGGCCCCGTGATATCCACTGCAACCTTTGACCAAGGATGACTAGGAACAGAATTGGGAACTAATGGGGTCTCACGCACTACTTTGGTCTTGTCACTCGCTTGGCATAACACACAATCCTTCACCCACCCCTCAGTCATTTTGTCAATCTTAGGCCACCAATAATCCTTTCGCAATTTCCTTTTCATGGCACCCTCACCAGGGTGACCCTCATGAGCCAGTTCTAATAGACTACGGCCCTCATTACGACCCTGGCGGAAATCGAAAAATGATGGCGGAAATGCAATACCGCCATCGAATAGCGCTCGGTGCGATTATGACCCGTCACCGTAAAGTACGATGCCATTAGCGACACCGTAGTGAACGCCAACGCTAACTGCACCAAGTACGCGCGCGCGCGCCATGCCAAACCGTAATTAGCACCATGGCGCAAGGGTACGCGAATTCCGACCCTAGCGGACATGTACTTAACGCCATGAAGCACGGCGGAAAGTACCATTCCGCCATGGTGAGAAGTACGGCATCGCGAATCAACCGTAAACGGCCCCACTGAGTGCCTGTACTCCGCTCCCTGGCCACATAGTACAATTCCCCGTAGATGCAACGAAGTCACAATGCAACCAGTGAAATGTACAAGTCACCCATGCATGCCAACGAACAAAAGAATCACAAGAGGGGCCAATGGGAGCTGCAGGGCACAGATGGCACGAATACAGAAGCTATACCAATGGACATGACCTCAGTCTCCCACCAAGAAACGCACGCAAACACAGGCACCTGTGACCAGCAATATTCCGATAATCACATCATTCCACCAATCCACCTGGCTGACCGGCATCTGTTACACAAAACCTAATCCCCCGCCCCTGAGCATGACATCATTCAAACAGTCATATTGGCAGCCCTCACCCCTGACCTCACTGGGCTTCGTAGGCAAACGTGCCCAGCACAGTACCACGCAACTATACTCCGAAGCTGGAACCCAATGCAGATCTCCTCACAATACATCGCTCCCCAAATAGGAATATGCCACATCACTTGCAAAGAAGAACGCTACACGGCCCATATCAGAATAGAAATTTAATGCACAACAAATTCACCAAGCCCATACAGCCATTAGGCCATGAACTCCAAAACACATTTCACCATTGTGGGCTGCATCCGCAATAAATGACCAGCTACTTCTTGTGTGACGCCCTGTTCCTTCATGGTACACAGGGGCTACATTCTCGTACGAAAAGGCAACATGGAAGCGCCTAGAACCACAGGGCCGTCCCAATAGGGAGGCACTAGTCCAGCTGAAAGGCCGAAATGTTGCTCCCAGCCACAAGTACTGCGTAAGGGCATGTGGCCCATTGGCGATCGTCCCATAAGATCGTAATGCTGCTCCACTGATTAACACGAAGCAGCAGGTGTCGGGAGTAAAACCCATCTGCAGGAGTGGCATACAGATGGCAGTGGCAAAAGGGGAGGAGATACCTGTCAACCAAAAGAAAAGAAAAAGAATAGAATGGCCATCAGAACTACATTCGAACAACTCACTTCAATGATCACATTAGATCCACAGCCATATGCATGCTAGCCCACTCCAAAGGATCATCACCACCCCAAAACCACTTGCGACTCATAACTATCCATATCGAGGTGAAAACACCATCACAAACGAGTGTACCTGTGCATGCGTCTGTGAAAACAGAATCCATCAGATGGGATTGGTAACGTGCATGGACACAAGTGTCTGAAGGCGCGTCGAGACAGGGAGGGCTCAACAAGGCCAGATAGACGATGGTCCCACTATGGCAGCCCTGCATCACATAGCGCAGGGGAGGCGGACAGATTCCAAGAAGCCCTGTACATGGCAAACACCGTATCAAATCATCTGTCCATGCATCCATTCATCATTCCCTCATCCCGTAATGATAACGCCTGTTTCCATACTCACATAACATGTGAGAATTCCATTGAGTCTGTGCGTTATGCAGCCTGCAAAATCCACTGTGCCCCAGCCCGTAATTCCAGTGTTGTGAAGTAACATGTATTTGGGAACGTCCGGCCTCATCATCCACTTCGCTATTGCGCATCCCAAACTATTCATATCAATCATTGCATCCTCGCCATGGCCCCTGTCCCAAGGACACTGAACAATAGAACGTTATATTTGCAGTCAGACCTGTGGGCATCTCCTCGCCGCTAGCTGAAGACCGAAAGCGCCGCCCTTCGAATTCCTCATTTGCAACATCACGTCGAAAAGGCATCTGTGGCCGCTTGAAATCACAAATTAATCCATCTAGTGCGGCTGTGTGTGAAAATGGCAACTGCCTTCACTCACAAATGGGAGGCCCCGCCCGTCGGTGAACCTCGGTACAGTGATGCATGAGGGTCCACCGTTACTCGAGTACTACGTTCCACTGACCCTTCACAAGTCTGTTCGCGACTGCAAAGAATGCATGTGAAACAATGGGACCATAGCCGAATGAACATATCAACCAATGTTACACGGCCATCGGGTACTAATACATGATTGTAATAGCAAGATGCCATTCCTCGAATTGCAGCGTTGTGTGCGGGACGTGCTCGCCCAAAGGGGAGAGCAGCTTGCACAGGTGGAATGAATCACCACAGGTGGAGGCCATACAGCCTGAAAACACATAAATTGCACACCCAGTCTCCTCCCACAACCACACCCACTCCGAAATGCTACCGGCAGGACTCGCGATGTTGGCCCTGGGGGACCTGATAGCACTGCAAGTACTCCAACTCCAAGAAGAAGACGAACACCAACTACGAACGGCCGCACGGAGAAGACGCAGGAGGAGGAGGAGGGCAAGGCAGGGCCAGCAAGGGCTGCCAGCACAGCCACTACCACCACGCAGGCAGCCCGCAATCCCACGCCTCCGAGCACATCCGTTCAACCTCACTGATGAGCAGATCCACACCCTCTACCGTTTGGACCGGGACACCATAGCCGCCATTGTGGACATGACACAGGCTGACCTTGTCAGCATGATAGATAGCCCAACCTCCATCCCACCCCTACTGAAGGTGGTGTCTGTACTCCACTTCCTGACCACAGGCACCTACCAGCACACAGTCGGACAGTTGCATGGCATTTCTCAGCCACTGTTCTCACGGACACTATTGCAAGTGCTCGATGCCCTCCTGCAGCACGCAGACGACTACATCTCTCTACCACGCTCGGAGCAGGAAATAACCAACACAAAAGTGGGATTCCATGCACTTGGCGGCATACCGGGTTGCATTGGTGCCATCGACTGCACCCATGTGGAATTGGTCGTCCCACATGCCATGGAGGCCCAGTACCGCAACCGAAAACAATTTCATTCACTGAATGTACAAATGGTGTGTGACTCCAACAGGATCATTACACATTGTTGTGCCCAATTCCCTGGATCAACCCATGATTCTATGGTCTTGAGGAATTCTACAATACCACGCTACATGGAGCGACACGCAGGGAACAGATCCTGGCTACTCGGTGAGTCTCATTTCATGCATGATGATGTGGGGTATGTGATGCGGCAATGACCTGGCAGGAAGGGGGGGGGTGCGTACGTAGCAATGGCATTCCACATAATTCGTTTATCGTCCACATACAGGTGATGCCGGATATCCACTGAAGAGATGGCTCCTCACACCAGTCCGGAACCCACGGGACCAGCATGAGGAGGACTACAACCATGCCCACTCACGTACCCGTGTAGTCATTGAACAGGCATTCGGCCTACTGAAGACCCGTTTCCGGTGCCTCAGCAGGTCTGGCGGGGCACTCCTGTACCGCCATGAGAAGGTTGCAAAGATGGTGATGGCATGTGTCATGCTCCACAACATGTGCGTACGTAGAAATGTGCCCATGCCCCCTGACGCAGAACTGCAAGCACCTGAAGATGGTCATGATGAGGGTGGGGATGTGGCAGCACCTCAAGGAGTCTGCGAGGCACAGGAGGGCCGTGAAATTCGTCAGCATCTCATAGATGCATGCTTCTAGCACTCACGCCTGGTGGCTGATACATGGACACGGGACTCGTGGCACTGTGTGTGTCTGGTACATGCACAATATGGACTGTACGCCTATGATGGCCTAGTACACAAAGATCATTGTCCACACATCTCATTGTTTGATCGTGCATTGTTTATGGCATATGTGATATCATGTTGAACACCCTATCGACCCGCCACCCAAGTGAGCCCAACACACCCCCTCCACCCTCCTACCTCCCCCCCGAACACCAGTGTCCAAAGATGCTCATTGTCAGTGGGCAGTCGCTATTGCAAGCCCCCTCTGCGGGTATCAGGGGCACCCCTGCCTGTGGAGCGCAGGTTCCTCCCAGATCTACGTTGGGGGCTGCCCTGGACGGAACTTGCAACGGATGATGTCTCTGCCTGCTCACGTCCATGCATGTCCCTAAGGGTTTGTGAGAGCTCAGTGAGCACACGGCGCACTGCGGCAAGTTCGGCACATACGTCTTTGGACGTCGCATGCAGTTCCCCCCTGAGGCTCTCGGTGCTTCTCTCCATTTGGACTCTCAGGCTCTCGGTGCTACTCTCCATTTGTGCCCTAAGTGTCTCAGTTGATGTTTCTATGTCTGCCTTAGTGCCCCCACATCCATCGGCATGGTCCTTGAGGAGCGTGGCCAGTTGCTGCTGTTGCACGATTAACTGGTCGAGGGACTGTTGCCTCTGCTGGGCCATGGCCATTTGCGGTGGTGTCACAGAGGGGCTGTTCGCCTCATGTTGCCCTGCCACAGGGCTTGTGGGGGATGGCCAGTCGTCGTCTTGTGGGTGCCCCTGCGTGGTATCCTCATGGTGTACGGGATGGAACAGACAGGGGGATTGGGACAGGTCATGGATGGATCTGACTTCGACATCCCCGTCTTCTGTGTCGGAGCATGCTGCCATTAATGGGGTGTCACCTATGGTGCTGCTGCCACCAGAGGCAGTACCTTCTGTGGCATCCATTGGGGGGACCTGTGGTGGTGCTGTTGTGGGCATGCTGGCTGCTGAGGTGCCTGTTGATGTTCCCTCCTGTGTGCTGCCACTTGATATGTGCTGCTGCCGTGTCTTGATGCGTGCAGCTGAGGTGGAGGGTCTTTGGCCGTCGGTCTTGGCCCTCTTTGCAGGTGTGCTGGTAGGGGTGTCCTGGAGCTCGTCGTTTGGATCGGACCCTGTGGTGGAGTAAAGGAGGGCGAGCGTTATTAATGGGTCTGTGGGAATCGGAATGGCAATGTATCACATGCATTGGGGTGGTACCTGAGGGTGATTTGGGTCAGGGCCTTGGAGGTGCTTTCATTTGTGTGTGGAGTGAGGGTGCAGTTGTTTGGCAGCCTGCAGTTAGGGTGTGCCTGCTGCACGTGTAGTGGGTGTTTTTGGGGTTTTTAATTATTTATGTATTTATTGTGAGTTTTAAAGTGCGCTATCAGGCCAATGTGTGTGGACGTTCTCCTGGCCATGTGTTGCTGTTGCGCTATGTGGACACATGTGAGTCACATGATTGGACATTGTGGATTTGGCATGGTTTTATTTGGGCCACCTACCTGATTCTCCGGATGTCTGCACTCCTTTCTCCATCCCTCCGACTCCCTCTATGCTCTCCATTCCAATGGTGGAGGCACAGATTTCTTCCCAGGGGGTCAACTTGATGGGTGATTCCGATCCTCCCCCGGTGGCTGTGGCAATGTTGCGGTTGGCAGAAAGTATGCTACGGACGCGTATCCGCAGGTCGTCCCACCGCTTCCTGCATTGCTGTGGGTTGCGGGGTGCGGTCCCCACCGCACTTACCCGCTGTGCCACCAGGGCCCATATGGCCTTCTTGTTCGCAAGTGCCGTCCTGGTCATTTGCGTGGAGAAGACGGCGGCGGCATTCTCCTGGAGGGTCTCTGTAAGCACGGTGAGTTCCTCACGGGAGAAGTGGACCTGCCGCTTGCGGTCGCACGCTTTCTTCGCTACTTTTTCCATTTTTCTTGGTTTCACTAGGGTGGATGACGGGTTGGGATGTGTCTCAGGGTGGTGTTTTTAG
The DNA here is from genome assembly GCF_040938575.1 of Ambystoma mexicanum. Lineage (NCBI taxonomy): Eukaryota > Metazoa > Chordata > Amphibia > Caudata > Ambystomatidae > Ambystoma > Ambystoma mexicanum. The sequence continues at coordinate 1,691,204,020 of NC_090932.1, read as the reverse complement.
TGGTTGTGTGTATTTTGTGGTTTTATAGGTGTACGGGGTGTTGTTTCCCGTTCCGGGCCCATGTTTTTACTTCCGTTTCCGTATATTTACGGTCACCGTACTTTCCGGTTGGCGCTCACTGCGGTGTCCGCTATGATGGGTGGCGGTATTGCACCTAGGGCGCCGTACGGCGGCGGTGTGGGCCGTTTTGGGGTCATTTCCGCCATCGCGGACTTTGCACTTCCGCCATGGCGTGGTGCTCGTGCCCGATGGGTCGGAATGGGCCGCACTTTGCTCCATCGTGCAATGGCGGAAATGCTATTTACGCTGTGGCGGTCCGGTCAGTCACTTTCCGCCAGGGTCGTAATGAGGGCCTACGTCTGACTGACTCTGGAGGAACAAACCACCTCCCTCTCCTCAGTTTATTCTCATACATGTTCAATTCCTCTTTTAGCTCCCACCAAACATCAAACTTCCTCTCCAAATCCTTCTTTTGAGGCCATCCCTTCACAGTCAACTCCTTGACTAACTTTAACTCCAAATCAGATTCTTCTCCCTTTGACCACATCTCTTCGCTAATTGCTTCCAACACTTCAGCCACAACTGATTCCTGAATGTCGCTCTCATCGACATTAATGGTATTATTCACAATGGGCAGCCTGGAAAGGCAGTCTGCCACTACATTTTTCTTTCCCGGCAGGAAACTCATCTCAAAATTATATGCCTGTAATCCTAATCCCCACTTGCTTATCCTAGGAGAGCCTAAAACCCACCTTCCACTCTCAAACAACTGTACTAGAGGTTTGTGGTCAGATCTGACCGTAAAACGTCTGCCCCACAAAAAGTATTTAAAGTGCGTGATGGCCCAGAACATAGCTAACGTCTCTATTTTGATGACAGAGTATTTACTCTCTGGTGTCTTCAACGCTCTGGATGCAAAAGCAATTACCCTTTTGTCATTTCCTACACCATATTGTATTAATGTCGCTCCTAGTCCCAACACACTAGCATCTACCACCAATACTGTCTTATCTAATGGGTCGAATTTTCCGATCGAGGGGGCTGCGCTAATTGCATCCTTAATGCTTTGAAATGTGGCACAACACTCCGATGACCATTCAAATCTGGCACCTTTTTTCAACAACATTCTTAATGGGCTAGAGGCTATCGCAAAATCTTTAACAAATTTATGATAATATTCCGCAAGGCCCAAAAAGGACCTCACTTGATCCTTATTGGAAGGTTCAGGTGTGTTTTTTACCGCTTCATACCAAACTCCTTTTTGGTTTCACACCACATTTATCAATTTCGTGTCCCAGATACTCTCTCTGTCAACTCCTATTTTACATTTCTCTCTCCTTACAGTCAAACCCACTTCAGACATTCTGCTCAACACTCTCGACAGCACCTCATCATGTTCAGTTACAGAATTTGCATATATAAGTACATCATCCTGGAATTTCACGATGTTCTCTATCCCTTCCAATATGGTATCCATCACTCTCTGAAACACAGAGGCTGCAGAAGCAAGCCCAAATGGCATTCTGCAATATTTGAAAGATCCAAAGGGCATTATGAACGCTGTGAGATGCTGGCAGTCTTTTTTCAAAAGAATATGATGATATGCCTGAGAAAGGTCGATCACCAAAAAAGCTTCAGCTCCCTTGAGTGTGGATAATGCATATCCAATTATCGGTAAAGGATGTCTGTCGATCAAAATGTTCCTATTGATATCTCTCATGTCTACACAAAGTCTCAATTGTCCATTGGGCTTCATAGCCACCACAATAGGAGACAACCACTCTGAACTCTCACTTTGTTCCATAATGCCCTTCTGTAACAGAGTTTCAATTTCTGCCTTCAATGTTCCTCTTAAGTCATGGGGTACAGGTCTTACTTTATGTACTTGTGGTATTGCACCAGCCTTCATTCGTACTTCGTGCGCAAATCCTCTAAGCATCCCCAACCCTGGTTGGAACACCTCAGGAAATTTATTTTCCCACTTGTCATTAACTTCCGCAACTGTTACCGGCTCCTCCACATTTGCTTGTATACGTATACCCAGTTTATGTTGCTCACTCCACCCTAACAGGGAGGATCCTTCTTGTGTCACATATATGTCTGAGTCACAACGTCTTCTTTTGTATTCAACTGTTGCCTGGAATTTTCCTAAAATCTCGATTCTAACGTTGCCGTATGCATATGGTTCTATGCTGTGCTGTCTAAGATCATTGATTGAGCCATGCAGACAGTTCTCATAAGTCTTTTTGGATACTAAAGTCCAAGGTGAACAACTATCCACCTTAAGCGTGACAACTCTTCCATTTATCAAGAATACATTGGTGGGAGATTTTCCCTTGTTTGATAAGTCCGCTATCTCCAACACATGTTTAGTTTGTAGGTTTTGAAGTGGACTTTCACTTTCTTCTTGTTCAGACACTCTCATCCCTGGTTCAATATAGTTCACTTGGTTAGCACCTCTGCATACTCTAGCAAAATGCCCTTTCTTATTGCATTTTAAACACAAAGCATTTCCTGCAGGGCAAAATGCGCTTGTGGAGATGTGTCGATTGCTGCCACACTTGTAGCACTTGGTTTCTTTATTCATACTGGTTTTACAGATTCCTCTCACAGCTGCCACTTCGCCTTCTTGTTTTTCTCCTTTCATGGTCGCCATGTATTTATGTGTTTGCTCCATCCCTCTGGCAGTGTCCACCGCCACCTCCAGAGATGCATCATTTGTCAAAAATCTCTCCTGTAGTTTCATGTTACTAGTGCATCTCACTAATTGATCTCGTATCAGCGAGTCTCCTAATTGACCAAATTCATATGTGTGACTCAGAGACCTCAATGCTGCAATAAAATTCTCCACTGGTTCACTGGGATCTTGTGTTCTCTGGAAAAACGTGTGTCTCTCGAACGTTATGTTTTTCTTCGCTTCAAAATGAATTTCCAGTTTTCTTTCTGCCAAGGTATACTGATCTACCTCACCTTGGCCTTCTAGCGGATGCTGAGGGAGACCATCGTATACACTGCGACCCTCCGTGCCCAAATTATGTAGAAGTATTGCTTCTTTTCTGGACGCAGCAAATTTATCCCCTCCAATTGCCACTAAATAAGTGTCAAATAATTTCTTCCATCTGTCCCATCTTATTGGTGGGACACCAGGTTCCATCAAGAAGGGTGGAGGTGGGGCCATGCTAGCTGCTGCCATGTTGAGAAACTCTGGTGCCCCTAATGTCCACTCAATATGTAATATTAACTTTGGAGCAGTGCAGACAATACAGAGATATTTTTCTAGTTTATTTTTCCACTGTTTTTATTTTGCATACATTTTAACTCCTTCTCTGTAAGACTGCAACTTTTTCTCTCGGTTCCAATCAGAAAAACAGCCTCCATTTGTTTACTTTTTCTTTTTCGTGTGGCAATAGGGCATGTTTTGTCTCTGGTAGTGGGCGTATCACAGGAAGCAAGGCTTAAGAGGCAACTTCATTATAGACAGCGCCGCCGCAATCACTCTCCTGCTGTGCGGTTCGCTCACCTCCCCGCTTCCTCAGTGCCCCTCCTCACCTGTCAGCCATCGGAGGCCGGGGTGCGGGGCAGGTTCCTGAAGTTGCTGCCACTCGTGAGCGAGCCGTTAACAGGCTCTGCCGGCACCTCGCACTGTGCTCCCTCCTAGTCAGAGGCACAGGAGGCGCCGGGGCTCACAACGTGTGGCCTTGAAGTGGATCGTGCTCCGTCGCAGGCTCTGTGTGTGGTCCTCTCCCTCGTCGCCAATTGTAGTGAGGAGGCAGACACGAGTGAAAGTAAGATTATACTCATTTATTATAACAGAGCCCGCCGGCACAACCACTCCTTCTCCCTCTCAGTCAACCGTTGCTCTCGTCACGCGAAAACCCATCTCCAATGATAACTATGAGGCAGGGTTTCGCGTGACGACGCGCGCGGCTCATCACATGTATTGAATGCTATTCTCTACAGAACCCCTAATCATTGAATCGAGATTTACCACAGAGAGGCTTGAGTGAGGGGTTTCTTGCTAGGGTTCTCCTCTTATATGAGCTAGATGTTGAAATCTCCAGTTACCACAAAGTATTGGCCATCTAGGATAGGTTGGCAACTGCCCCCACATGTTCATCAGAAAGACTAGGACTGGGGTCTGTAAATGAGAAGGACATTGAAGTCTGAACAATTGAGCAGATACGTGTGAATGATTCAGAGATCCAGATATTGCAGATGGTGGGCATTGACACTTGAAATGAGTCTCTGTTGACCAGTGGTATCACTCCTCCCCTCATATTGGCACACATTGAGTATTTGATCTGAATAATCTGAATAATTAGGGTAGTGACCCTGCTGAAAGTCACTTAAGCAATTATCATAGCCCACAAACCAATGAATTCAGATGCTCACTTGCTGCGTGTTAAAGAATTAATTGAGAAATGATCCAGTTAAGAAGTCAATAACGCTTGACATTTTCTGGTGCGTGTTAGTTTCATCGTGTTCCACAGTGCATTAAAGATCCGGATGCACTCTGGTACTCTCTATATGAGAATTCCATCAGCGTGTTACTCTCTTGCTCAATCTCTTCCTCATATTATAAATATCTTCATTAGAAGGAGGACAACTTGCTTAGAAGGAAGAACCCAAACACAATGTGTAAGGTCCTGGAGCCCTCTCTGCTCTTAAGGCGTTGCAAAGCCAATTCACTCAATCTTTTCCAATGATTGCGATACTCTATGCACGCTGTTAGATTTTATTTATTTCCAGAGGGTGATATTCTCTCTGCACATTTAGCCGGAGCGTGAAGAAATTGATATCGGCGAGTAAGACTACGCAAGGGGAATCTTCCCCATGTGGGAATTGTTTTCAATTCTTTTATGCAAAGTATGCTTGCATTTTCTCAGAAAACAAATGAGCATATTCAGCAGTGAAAAGTCAATTTACTCACATGTGGATTATCAGTCACCGAGCTTTGCACAGCTGCTGTTTCTTCTTCTGATAATAATAGGCGCCTACTGACTTATAGAACTCTGGAAATAGCATAGCAGACCTATCAATAATACTGCCTGTAGCAAACTATGAGGCCTCTTTCATGCCATTGTCTTGTGAAATTGATTGACTTGTTGGCTGTGGTTTGTATTTCATGTCTTTTTTTCAGTATTGATTTTATCGATAAATGATTTACATCCCGATGTAATGACTTCATGAATGATTGCTATACTGAACACATACACTGATTGATTTATTGACTAAGGGCACTAATTAAGCAATATGTCCTGAGCGGCGGGGGCATTACCAACTCGGGTAATGCCCCGGGCCCATAGTTATAGGCCCGAGCTTCGGTAATGCCCCCTCTGCGAGGGGCATATACCTATTAATACCCTGGTCCGCAATATCTGCGTGACTGGGGCACTAAAAGCATTTTTGCAGCATTTCAGACAGAAAAAAAAAGACCAAGAAAATGGCTGCCGGGAAAGGGAAAACGGAGTCCGTTTTCCCTTACCATGGCGGCCATTAGGAGCGGACGTACTGGGAACAGAAGTGTTCCCAGCGTGTCCGTTCCCGAAAGAAGATGGAGAAGAGGGTAAGTGGGGTTGGGCTGGCGGAAGGGAGGGAGGCACGGAGGGAGGGAAAAAAAAGAAAAGGAAAAAAAAAACATACCTGGGTCCCCGGCATAACTGGGTCACCGGCAGGGGATGATGGAAGACGTGTGGAGGCACAGAGCAGAGGAGGCTGCCATCGTCCCCCACCGGGGACAAAGGAGCAAGAAGGTAAGTGAGGTGGGGAGGGCAGGGAGGAGGGAGGAAAGGGGAATGAAAAATAAAAGCCTTACCTGAGTCCCCGGCGGGGAGTGAAGGCAGCCTCTCAGCCATGGGGAGGCTCAGAGCGGGGATGGCCCGCCTCGAGCCTCCTCATTGGCTCAGGGGCTGCCACGCCCCCTGCCCGGCACAATGGCAGTGGAATCCCGACCGAGGGATTCCCGGCCGGGTAATGCCTCGGCGAGGGCCAATCAGAATGCTTGTTTCATTCTGATTGCAATCTCGTCGGGTACTAATAGGGCATAGAGCAACATAAGCAGCATGGATGGAGCTTGGCTGCTAGGCCATTGCAGTATTCCGAGTGGGAGATCATTGCTATGACGCACCCATGCTTCGGAGAGGGGAAGGGAAAAGCATTTCCCTGAGATACCCTTACCAAAGGAAGGATTAGACACGTCTGTTGACTTTGGATTGAAAGGTTCTGTTTGAGTTAAAAAGATCTCTTTTCAGCTCATCGTGAGATTGATCTCTCTTGCCAAAAAGGTGAGTTATTTAAAGATAGTCAAAGTACAGAATGTAGGTGAGAGCAGCATGACTTCTTTTGAGGAGGCCTGGAGCTGTGATTCCAAACAGGGTTCAATTCCAGTGAGGAGATAGGACAGTTCAACCAGAGACTAAGCGCAGGAGGACACCCGGGGAGGCGATCGCCTATCAGGAATCATTAACGGGCTAGCCCAACATCTTCGACAATGCGAAACACGGTTATCATATAAATGATGAAGATGAGGAGGCCCACGATAAGCCAGCCGCACTGGAGGTGACGGGGGCTCAAGCTCAGGAAAGACTCATCCTGGCCATAGACGCAGAGGACACAAGGGCAGAGATGTCCAGCCACAACCTTTCCATGACTGCAATAGACGAGAGGCTTCTGATCATCCAGTAGTTTACAGTCTTGCAGGTTCTTTGTGTGGACATATTGGGCCTCATTACACGGAAGGCGGTAATCCAGGGTGCTATTAGCACCCTGGACCATGCCGGTAAATTACCGGCACCGCCTTGGCGGAAAGGGGATTTACCGCCCCATTCCAAGGTTGGAGGGGCGGTAAATCCCCTTTCCGCCATTGCCCTTCCCCATTCCCATTTCTGCCCCATAGGGCTCTATGGGAATGGGGAAGGCGCTAATTACGGCACCGCAATTTTGCGGTGCCGTAATTAGCTCCGAGGTCCCTTAGCGGGTTGGTACTTAACGCCTGCAAGAAGCAGGCGTTAATTCCTCCAACCCGCAAAGGGACCTCGTAGTACGGCGGTAAGGGTTAACGGTCACCGTTGCCATTAACGGTGACCGTTAACCCTTACCGCCGTCCGTGTAATGAGGCCCATTGTCATGTGGTGGGACCCATTTTGCCCCTGCGGGGTAAAGCTACCGCATGAACTATCACTTCATGCCTGCATCTCCTCATATAAGTGGGCTAGTATTGGTTTGACAAGGACAGTGCTTTGAAGCAAGTAAGCAAGTAAAGTGCTATATATACGCTTAAAGAGCAGCGAAACATGACTTATTTAGAATATTACGCCTAGACAAAAGGCATCGCAACACAGTACTTCAGACAGCAGAGATGTACTCAAAGCACTTTATTTCTCAGAGAGGCCCCTAGAGGCCTTTAGTAACCTCATATTGTAAGAAGCGGCTTCAAAGCAAACAAGTAACTTTTCATGTGTTTCCCTTCATTCATTGATGCAAGTAACCACTTTTTATTATAGAAAAGCGCTAAGCAACAGCAAGAACATGTATACATTCATGCGAACATGTTCTTAAAGTTAGGTAAAAGCAGGATCTAGTAAGAACCACATATGCTTAAGTCACTGCACTGGTAGGCCGTGATTTAGAATCCATGTTAGTCTCCATATTAAAGGTAGTTTGCTGACGAGAAGAATCAGCGCACAGGCGTGTACATATAAAGGCCTTGACTTAAGGCTTAGATTGATAAAACAGCCAGACACGATAGAGCGAGAGGCTGTGACTTGCGAAGAAACTGCTATTGTCGCCCCGTTCTGAAACTGATAAGACAATGAGACACGTTCAGAGCGCCCTTCCAAGCTAAGAACTGATAACACAGACACTTCCCAAAGGGCATCTGCTCCTCAATGTGTTCACATGCATCATAAAGAGGGAGAGGGGACTAACATCCATGTTGCACAGTTTAGCACTAGAAGCCGGGTCCTGCCTACCAGATGACATCTGAGGTTGATGGTAAGGGGATTTTCAGAAGACCCCTATTTATGTACCCGGATGGCGTCCATTCAGGAGCTAGAAGGCTGTGGGTCTTCCTGAGATCCTGAGGTCCTGATGTCGTGTGGTCTTGAGACCCTAATGACTGGGCGTGTTTGCTTTTGGGCTACAACTTATGTTCAATGTTTTTTTTCTTTGGCTTGCTTGAACCTTGTGCTTTAAGGCAGTAGAAATGTGCATGCATTGTATGTGATGAAGATATATGGTTTTATATTGATTAATGTATTGTCTAGAATATTTGGTTTTTGAAACCGCAGAGTAGGTTTTGAAATGCGTCTTGCAATATTACTATGAATTGTGATTGAAATTCAGCCAAGTCTTTAGGTTGGGACAGAGCTTTTGTGTCACTTAATAGAAATCTGATGGAGCCCATGCTGGACTGGACTGGACTGATTACAAGTTGTCCGTTGCAGTAATAACGTGCCGGTATTAAGGTATACCGGCACATTACCGCACTGGCCAACTGCAGGTTTGCTGAAAAGGGGGTGGATTGACCTCCAGCTAAGAGTTGGAGGTCATTCTGCCACCTTACTGGCAAAATCCTCTACTGGGTCCAATGGGACTCCATGAAATGGTGACTTACACCGGCTACCACCATTTGTAATCGAGTGGACATTCCACCGTACCGAGTGACAGTATCAGTCATTCCGCTTGCTGGCATTCCGCAGATTTACTGACAGAATACCGGCACACTCCGTGCTGAAATACTCATATGCTTTTAAGCCCCATGTTTGGGACATTGTAGATTCATTCAAGTATAAGGGTGTGTTATCCTCAACCAAGTTTGATTGATTTTATGTGTAAGCAGAGAGAATTTGGAGGGTTTTTCATGACGTCAAAATATGTGTTGGAACAATATGTTTATTGTTTATTGAAGAAAGAACTCGATAAGTTTCTGATATGTAAATACAACTCAACGTAGTCATTTGTGACTGGTACGTTGATAAGAAGAGACGCTAAATAGCCACCAAGTGTTATGTGATACAGAATAGCCTTCTCACCCTTTCTGACCCTCACCGCTAAAATGTAAATTGTTGCAGGAGCCCATTTCAGCACTGAATCAAGGCGAGGGAAGACTAATTCAGTGCCTAGCATCACTGTTGCATTCCAAAGCACTAGACTGTGCTCTCAGTCAAACTGAGAGCTGGGGAAGCCCTCTTAAATTCAGAGCTCATACTGACTGGAAGTGATCCAGAAACGGGACACGCGGCAATATAGATCTGGTTGTTAGGCTGCCTGGGAAGGTACTCTCACTGAGGGAGGCATTGATTATCCTAAGAAGAGCAGCAAAGGCCGGACCAGCATATTTTGTAAGAATGGTGTCCAGGGGATATAAAAGGTTTGTTTTGAGGCTGCAGGTCTGAATGGGGGTGCAACAGCTAAAGCAGAGAGAAGTCTGACCAGGGTTGAATGGCCCATGGGTGGGATTTACACATGGTCATCAGAGGAGTTGGTGCCCTAGATGTGGAACTTGATGGTATTACTCTTGTTGATCAAGAACATATTGATAGCCTCACACATCTCTTAGGATTCTGGTATATATGTGCCTGATATGGGGTTTGAGCAGTGTTTGACTGCTGTGAAAATGGCTTTGCTCCTGTTAGAGGCTACCATAATATTGGCAGTGGAAAAAGTAGCCTTAGCTTTGGGTATCAGCGTCCGCTGCTTAGAATATAATGCCTTGAGGGGCATAAGGACCTCTGCTTTCTGGGCCTTGCATCAGAATTTCTCAAGCACTCAAAAGGACTGTTTGTTGACTGAGTGCACTTGCATATAGGAGGAGGCAGACGGTTTGGATCTAAATGGCTCAGATATTCAATAACGAAAATATGTCAACGTATCTGAGGCGTAGTCAAATGTTTCCACAGTGAGGTGGCGTTTGCAGAGGTGGGCCTGTTGGAGAAACTGGTATCATCACATGTCACATTGGTGCGTTTATTCTGACCCTTGTTGGCTGTTATAGAGAGTGGGCAGGCGATCGGGGCACCTGCATAGTCTGTCTAGTTGGTCATGATGGGGTCTGCACATCTTTGGGAGTGGGATAGGATATGCTGAGGTCTACGATATTACACCTAACGTGCAAGGGGTTTAGTGCAGGTTCGGGTATGGCCAGTGATTGTGCCAGGGACAGAAATGTGTCTCTGGTGTTCCTGGTTGATTGGGTCCCGAGGACTTTCCCCAAAGGAAGATGTGGGTCATGTGGTCTGTAATCTGATCTTGGAAGATACCAGACCTTTCATATGGTCTGTAGATGACGTGTAACGTGAGACTCCTTATATGACAGATGGAATAGGCAAGTCAGAGTTTCCATATAATCTAATGTAGATAATTGTGTACTGCACAAGGCCTGTAAATTGTGTAGATGACTCCTCCTTCTTTCCCTGTGTCCCCGACAGGTTAACATGTTGGATGTTGTATCCTGGTGCAACGAGGACATCACAGACTTTGGAGTGAGCCACGTTTCGGTAATAAAAATAGCATTGTTCATTGGTGATGATCAAGTCTGTAATGTTTGCAGTATGTATGGTCTCTGAGAAGGTGTTAATCAGCTTTAAGGGGCATATATGGCATGAGGGGTTTTGGGGGAGAAGTGACAAAAGCGATTCTGAGAAAGTTGCCTGGGTTAGAGGTCTGCGGTATGACTTTGAAGGAAGCCGTTTATCTTAAAACATGGCCTCCTGCAGCTCATGAGGTTAAATGGGCCAGTTCCCACTTAGTGGTGTTCCCAAATCCTTTATTGTGTTAAATCCTTTGCTGTGCTGATATTGCGATGCGTGCGGACTGAGAGATCCATAGCCTAAGACTGGAAGACAATACCTCATATTAGGTAAATATGACCTCAGTGGGGGCTGCAGAATCTAACATGGATTCCTTGTTTGGACAGGTCTTTGCTAAGGATATGCATTTGGCCCTCAGCATGATTGCAATTCTGCATAATTAGCCTTTTCCCTTGTAGAGGTTGTTGCCAGGCACTCGAGAGTTAATGAGTGCAAGCCCCGCCGTTGGGGAGGCGGAGTTATTGTATTGGGGAGCGGGAAGGAGAAACGGGGAGTTCTGGGTAAGACGCGAAGACGCAAGTTCCTGTTAGAGATTAGATGAATAAAGAAGTTGTTACATCCACTCCGTGTGCGCGTCCTCCTTACTGGCCCTTCTGAGAGGGTAACACTGGCGACGAGGTCTTCCAGTGCGCACCGCGGAGTCCTCCTCCTCCTTGGCAATCCGCCACGCTCGTGCTCGGCAGGCCTACCGGCTCCTCCGCCGCATGCACCTCCTCCTGCTCCTTCGGTGGCCGCACACGTGCCACCACCTTCCTCTTTCCGCTACATCGGGGACTCTACCACGTGCCCTCCGGCAACTGAAGGACGCCACGGCCTGACTCATCTCCTCCCGACGAGCTACCGTTGCACATCGCCATGAGCAGAAGGGGCTCCACCTCAGGGTCCGGCGATGGCGAATCGCCCAACATCAGGGACATCTTCCTCAACCTGGTGGGTGGAGAGATCAAAACCGTGGTGAAAACGATTCCCGCTGCAGAACAAAATACCTTCAAGAACTTGATTAAAGCGCTAGACAAGCTCCTCATAATTGAAGTCAACCGTGACTATGAACGCTACTTATTCAACAAGTGCACCCAAATGCCACAAGAGACGGTAGATGAGTTCATCACCCGCCTTCGGGTTAAAGGAGCGAACTGTCAATTTGACGTGTATTCACTGGAAGAAGCCATTAGACTGAGAGTCATCGAAGGGTGCCTGTCTCCGGCCCTCAAGAAACAGCTCCTGAAGAAACCTCTCACGATCCAAGAGGTGAGTGAACTAGCCCGCATTCACGAGAGGGTGGATGCCCAGGCCACATCCATGTGCAATCCGGCTCACCCCAAAGTGGACACTGCTGAAACCATTGCGGCGCTGCAGCCATCTCGCCCGGGAGATAGAGGGTCATACCCGTACAGGACGCAACCTATGCAAGCTCCTCGTCTACAGCGACAGTGTTATCGATGTGGGATGTCGTTCCCCCATGCCGGAGCGTGTCCAGCGCTATCTCAACGATGCTCGAATTGCGGGAGAGAGGGCCATTTCCAGTCCGTATGCCGGGAGGGCATACCATTCCCGCCGGTGAGACCCCTCACACAGGCCAGGATGCCTTTCCGTCCACCGTCCCCACAATACCACCAGCCCAGATTCGGCCAACCAGGAGGGGGACAGAGGCGGTACATCAGAGCCATCGATGAGTATCAAACCCAAGGTTACCCGATGCAACCTGAACAACCGGACCAGCCACAAACTCTCACCGACGAATATGACCACCCCCCGATGGACTTCAGATATGGTTCTGCCTACCAGGACGTGCAAGATGCGGCATACGATCCGCCATACGACATGTACAACCAGGACGAATTTGTCAACCTGATACAGGACACCGATGAAGCCAGAGAGGCCCCCAAAATCCCTGTCAAGATGGGCAATCAACAGTTCCTTTTCATGATCGACTCAGGCGCCACCGTCAACATCATGGGTGAACAGGACTACGCCAAAATTCTGAACCCGCCAGCACTGGAGGCCCCCCGTTCCAGAATTTTCCAGTGGGGTGCCGCAACGCCCCTACAGGCTGTGGGATGTTTCACACAACGCTTCCTCCTGAACGGCCGACAGATCGACACGACTATCCACGTCATCCGGTCGCTCACCAAAAGCCGATGCCTCCTCAGTTACCACACGGCATCTCGTCTGGGACTAATCGAAATCCATGTGAGAGCGGGAGACGTCATTGCCGCAACCTCGGACAGCCTGAGCTCGAGAGACTCAGTCGACACGGTCACGTGCCAGAAACTGCAAAATGTGATCACACAGGCAGATGTTGCGAGTGGTTTCCCGAAGCTGTGCAAAGGCCTGGGCAAGCTCAAGGCCCCCCCCATCCGGCTACACATTGACCCTTCGGTGACCCCCGTCCCGCAACACCCTCGGAGAGTTGGATTTCACCTACAGACGGCAGTATCGGAGGCACTTCACCAACTGCTCTCCGACGGTATCATCGAACCAGCCACCGGGCCGACGCCATGGGTGTCACCACTTGTGATCGTGCCCAAGGAAGGGGGCAAGATACGTCTGTGCGTTGACATGAGGGTGGCAAACACCGCCATCCAACGGGAGAGACATCCAGGACCGTGCATCGAGGACATGATCGTCCAACTGAACAACGCCCAGATGTTCTCCAAGCTCGACCTCAATCAAGGGTACCATCAGTTGGAGCTGCATCCGGAGTCCAGACCCATCACCACATTCGCCACACACGATGGCCTCTACAGATACCGGCGGCTGAACTTTGGGATCTCGTCCGCCGCAGAAATTTTTCAGGAGGCCATCCGGCAGGTAATCAGACCCATCAAAGGCACCCTAAATTACAGCGACGATATCCTCGTGTTCGGATCGACGAAAGAGGCCCACGACCGAGCCCTCCTTGCCACGTGCACGGCACTCCAAGATGCGGGCCTCACCCTCAACATCTCCAAATGCAGATTCAGTAAATCGAAGCTGAAATTCTTCGGTCACATCTTCTCCCGTGAAGGGATGCTCCCGGACCCAGACAAGGTCGACACCATTACCAACCTGAGCGAGCCGCGGCAAGTGGCCGAAGTCCGTTCGTTCCTCGGCATGGCGGGGTATTGTGCCAGATACATACCCCACTACGCGTCCCTCACGGACCCACTACGTAAACTCCTGCAAAAGGAAGCAGCCTTCGAGTGGACCCCCGCGTGTCGTGCGGCATTCTCTGACATCAAGCGTGCCCTGGCGGAGGCACACCGATTGGCGTACTTCAACCCGTCATGGCACACCGAAATTGTCGTGGATGCTAGCCCGGTGGGCCTCGGCGCCATCTTGGCCCAGACCAGCGGGGAGGACATTCACCCACGACATGTGATCGCATATGCGAGCAGGGCGCTGTCCGCCCCGGAACTTGCCTACTCCCAGGCGGAAAAGGAGAGTTTGGCAGCTGTCTGGGCCTGCGAACATTTCCACAATTTCGTCATTGGCAAAAAGTTTACGCTCATCACTGATCACCAGGCCCTGTTGTCCCTGTTTGGGAACCCTCACACCAAGATGCCCCCTAGGATCGAGAGGTGGGGCATCCGCCTGCAAGAATACAACTATGACATAGTACACCGCCCCGGGGGTGACCTCAACCCCGCTGACTACTTATCACGTCACCCCGTCGGGGCGCCAGTGACCCGGGAGGGTGACGTCGCCTACGTACAGTTCATCTCCACCAACTCACTGCCACCCGCGATGTCCCTCGAGAGAGTTGCAGCCGCATCGGCGGCCGACCCGACCATGGCCCTCGCCATCAGCCTCACCTCCGCCAACAAGTGGCACGACCACCGCAGAGCGACGCTGGCGCACCCGGGGGTATGCAAACAGGAAATTGAGCGGCTGGCCAGGATACACAGGGAGCTGGCTGTGAAGGACAACGACATCCTCCTCAGAGGGTGCAAGATCGTCATCCACGCCACGCTACGGAACGAGGTCGTGCACATAGCACACGAGGGCCACAGGGGCGCGGACAACACAAAGAAACAGCTGAGGTGCCATGTCTGGTTCCCCTTCCTGGACACGGCAGTAGAAGAATGGGTGAGAAACTGCCATGCATGCCAGTGCACTGCCCCTCCAGAACACCCTCCCCCGCTACAGTATACACAGATTCCAGAACGCCCGTGGGAGCGCGTAGCAATGGATTTTTACGGGCCGACGGAAGTTGGCGATTACCTCCTGCTTCTCATAGACGAGCACTCAAGGTTCCCGATAGTCAAATCCGTCACCACCACTGCATTCCCACAGGTAGCGGCGGTGATAGAAGAGGCATTCAGCGAGTGGGGGATCCCGAAGATGGTCAAATCTGACAATGGACCGCCATTCTGTGGCCACGAATTCAGGACGCTAGCAGAACACCTAGGGTTTAAACACATGAAGGTGACCCCTCGCCACCCACAAGCGAATGGCATGGCCGAACGCTTCATGGCGTCCATCAAAAAAACACGACAAAGAGCCATGCTGGAGGCAGTCGATCCTCACCAGGCGTTGTGCCGACTCTTAAGGGATTATAGAAACACCCCACACGAAGCCACGAACAAGACGCCTGCTGAACTAATGCTTCGATACAAGGTGAGAACCCGCATACCTCACAACTTGTCACCGGAAGAACCGCCTGACATAGAGGTGCTTCAAAAGGATGCAGAGGTAAAAGAAAAAGCGAGATGGGACACTGACTCACGCCGCCATGCGACGTTGCCAGACTTCCACGTAGGGGACGAAGTGCTCGTACAACAACCAACCCTCAGGAAGACAGATCCGCGGTTTGCCCCAAGCCCCATGAGGGTAACCGCAGTCAACGGCACTATGGTGACAGCGGAGGACCAACATCGAGCTGTCACCAGGAACTGTCAACACTTCAAACACTACAACAGACGTGAGGGATCAG
Organism: Ambystoma mexicanum; assembly: GCF_040938575.1. Taxonomy (NCBI): domain Eukaryota; kingdom Metazoa; phylum Chordata; class Amphibia; order Caudata; family Ambystomatidae; genus Ambystoma; species Ambystoma mexicanum. Next base: position 1,691,188,516 of record NC_090932.1, on the reverse strand, counting down.
GAGGGCCCCAAAGGTCTGTCTCTCCAGAACCTCGAGAGCCGCGGGATGACCCGTGGATTCCCCCGGGAAGAGACCCGGACGAGCTGAGTCAGGAAGAAGGTGCCCCGGAAACCCCGGACCAAGCGCCCTTGACGAGAGGCCTCGGAGAGTCGTCAAGAAGCCGGTGAGACTAGTTGAAGAGTGTTGACTCTGATGTTTGGACATATTGTTCGGGGGTGGTGTTGCCAGGCACTCGAGAGTTAATGAGTGCAAGCCCCGCCGTTGGGGAGGCGGAGTTATTGTATTGGGGAGCGGGAAGGAGAAACGGGGAGTTCTGGGTAAGGCGCGAAGACGCCAGTTCCTGTTAGAGATTAGATGAATAAAGAAGTTGTTACATCCACTCCGTGTGCGCGTCCTCCTTACTGGCCCTTCTGAGAGGGTAACAGAGGTTAGTGCACTATCTGGAGCTGATATGTTGATAGAGTATCACAACTCAAAAGATCCACAGGCACAAAGAGGCACATGGTTAGACTCAATTCTAGGGCTAATCTCCATGGACATGTGGCAGTAAAGTGCATGTGGAACCATTATAAACTACAGTGTGCCTTCATGCCAGAGGAAAGGTATGCACAAATCAAACCAGCTGCTCAAACAAATGCAGGCAATACCTATCTGTCAACATATGAACACTACACCCAGTCACACAAAATCCACCACTTCACATGGGTTCTGAACATGCATCTGCACCTCACCGCCTCCTGGCCAACCCTGTTTTATGGTGGAGACCCAGAGCCCATGTTGGGGGATTGGCAAGGGGCAAGCTGTGAAGCACAGAGGGTTTTACCATTCCTGCCTTGCACATGACCCTGTGTGAACCAAAGCTGATGAAATAATGTTATCATTTTGCAAAACTTCCTATGTTTTCCATCCGCTTTGTCAATTTCCATAAAGGCAAAACCAGACGCGTGGTCTTCATATTAAAATCGGTTTGAAAACTGTCAAAAGATCTCTCACCTCTTGAAGGACGACTTGAATACTCTCACATCCACCTAAAAGCTTCCACTGGATCCAAGACTGATATTATAGTTGTCTGCCACCCTCCTACAGACGCTGGACCTTTCTTCCAAAAATCCTTCATAATGCTTGCCTCACTTCTCCTTTCGGCCAACTCTGTCATTAAAGTTCATGACATCAACCTTTGGACTGATGAACCTGCCACTCATAGTGTCAAATAATTAATTGACCTATGGGACTTCCTCAACTTTACTAACCTCAACAAAAACCCAGCAGACATCAAAGGCGTCTAGACTTAATATGCAGCGAAAGAACTCAACCTTCCAACCTCAACATTCACATTCTCTTATGTACCTACCAACAATTTTCTCCAATCTTTCAACATCATCCGCAACTAATGTAAAAACTTCAAAGATCGAACGACGGATCCAAAAATAAATTAATCTCATCGGAACTGAAGTCTGCTTTCCAATGCACAATCATGGATCCTCAGGGAATCCACGGAGTCCAACGTCTTAGATAATCTAAAAACACAATTTATCTTCACCTCTGGCTTCTCTCAGTACTGGTGAGAAGAGGGAACCTACGTCCAACTCGTTCACTCAGTACCTGTACTCCAGCAAAGTGTATATCAGAAAACTGGAGACTAAGTAGCGTAATGACCCCTCTCCTTAAAATCATTCTTGATTGATTGATTGATTGATTGATTGATTGATTTGTGGTATTTTTAAGATATATTCTTTGCAAAAAAAAAAAACTTTTTCATGCAAAATCCTCGACTAGGTTACTAATTTACATCTCCTAATTGCACCAAATCCATGATTCGCCACTCCCGGGAATAGTGCAAAAACCTCAACACCTTTATCTGCTACAAAGTTGAAAAAATAATGAAGTCGCAATATCTGACTCTAAGATCCCTTTCTCAAACCATACCGCAAGGAAACTAGAGAACCCAGGAGCCACCTTAATGCCTGAAGAAGTGCTCCCACTAATCAAAAAACTCCGACAAGTCATAGAATCTTACAAAAGACATCTCTCCTGAAGCCGTCGCTGCTGACGGCGCGTACATATGCGTATATCAAAATTAATCAATATCTTCCTACCTCAAGGTTCAGTGATATACACGGTTCAGGAGATTGTTCATCACCTCTCCTCAAAAAACTCGCCCTTGCTCCTCTAGTTTTAGCAAACCTCTGCTGACCATCACAGGATTACAGTAGATTTCGAATACCCTCAAACAGGCGGTCATTATGCACTTACAAGACCATGTGCAGCGCAAGGGTCTGGCTGGCACTTTCCAATCAGGCATTAGGTCTAGACACAGCACAGGTTCTGCATTACTGAAAGATTGGAAAACATCCTCTCATCAGCCTATAAAAGCTATCTCTCCATGCTCATCCTGCTTCATCTGTCAGCAGCCTTCAACACGATCAACCACACTTGCCTCGCTGAAAGGTTAGACTACCTCTGCCTGCTCTCCTGCTCCACACACAGTGCCCCGTGCACCCACCTCTATCACCACATTTGTTTAAGATCCACACTCATGAATTTACTCCACCCTCACTAATTACATAAGTAAGATACTCCTAATTCACCTCTTTCTTAAAACTTTTCATATTTTATTCACTTACAATAGAACATCTGCAACCTTATTCCAAGATCCTCCGTCAATATATATTTCTTAAACACAAGTGCAAAAAACGAAAGGGAGGTAAGAGAGAAAACACCAGCACCTTGTAACCACTGAGTGTTTGTAAAAATGGCAGCGATAAGTTTTATAATTCCAAGACATTTTTCTTTAAAATACAACTCATATACTATTTTCCAAAATGTGAGACATTCTGGCAATCTTCATATGCCTTTGGGTATACAACATGTTTTTGTTGTAATGCTGTAAATGCAGACTTTCTTCACGGACCATCATTACAATATGTCTTTCTCTATTACAACATTTCCAATAGAAAATGTTTAAATTAATTTCTCTTGTCACAATTTTAAATTGACAATCCCATTCAGTTTAAATACTATTAGAGAGATTTAGTGTGATGTTCATCAAGTTGTGAGTACTCAAAGTCTGTAACTCGATCCTTAAGCCAAGCATGAACAATGTTGTGTTTCTCTTCACATGGGCCAGCTTCCTGAATATGTTTAATCATCACAGGGCATTCTGCTATTTCTCAATGTTTTTTAATACATTCCACGAAAGAGGGTAATAGCATCGTGTCCAACTTTCAGTTTTAATGAGCGCCTCATGACACAGGAAGCAAACATTTAAAAGTTTACAATAGGTGGAACTAAAGTCCCTGTTTCCGACAATCCCTTCATTTTTGAATTTGTTTTTATTCATTTATTTCCTATGTCGCGCAACACACCCACAGGCCTCAGTGCGCAGAGACAAGACACAAACAATACAAAACATAATATTAGATACAACACAAAAAACGTAAAACAAATATCAGATCAAGCACAACAAGACCAGACGGGATGGACAGTAGAAAGAAATCGTCAACGGTCCACTATCAAATTCAGTTCAGACGGAAAGTTGGAGAAATTGTTACAATTGGCAAGAAAAATGAGAGATTACTGTGATTACTGTGTCTGGAGCCAATAATTATGCAGACCCCATTGACTTGCGTACTCCGCTCTTCCAATTTAATTCTATACAGGACTTTCAGATCTGAATCTCTCACAATCCCTGGTCCAGTTCGTTCAAGAAGCCAGGCCATCACCTTGTTGGTGAGGGCTTCTGTGTGTTCCGGCTTTACAGGCAACATAACGCAAGTAATAATGATGTTTCTTGGGTCTAAGGTAAAATGTCTCAGTGACATATCAGCAATAGGTGGCACGCTAATTTCCCAACTCGAGTAGTCCTAAAAGGATTGGGATTGATTTGGGTGCAAACTCCAAAAGTAGCACATACTGATGCCAAAGCAGTGGCTGAGGGCAGCCCCATATGGACATGCCTATCGGTAGAGGTGGGCGAGCCTAGGGAGGCCCGGTCAGGACTCCAATAGGGGCTTCAGTCCGACCCTCCTTTCAGGCTGGTACCCCGATGCCACGGGCCAGCCGCAGGCCCCACCATGGCGGCCCGCGCGGGAAAAATGGAAAGAGAGGCCATATACGAAAATAATAAAAGCATCCCTGATGGTAGCTCACCGGGACCGCGTTTATTTTTATTTATCTTTTTTCTGGGGGAGTATGGATATCATGGGCTCTGCCCGTGGTGCGCTCCTAGAGCCAGGTCTAACCCTCTGCTCGGGCCTGGCTCGACCCTACCCATAAAATCCCTGGCTCCCTCACCTCTACCTGTCAGTACCCCCAAGACTAGATGATAGCACAGGAGTGGAAAAAATGCTGCATCTCAGCTTCAGATAGCAACATCTTCGGCATGTTCATGCCACCCAACTCGGTTTGGCTACTTTTATCCTCAGCCAAAGCAATGTCAAAATCGTGCTGATAAGTCTGGCAGCCCCCATTAAGCACATCAGCAGTCCAAGGTGTGTCTGACAAGAGTTATCCACCATTCGGGGCGCACCAAAGGGGCCACTTTATCCAACAATTCCAACCACAGGCAAAAGTCATGATCATTTCTACATGATTGTAATTTAATTGCAATTGGCTATTTATAGCGCGCTTAATACCCAGAGGTTTCTAAGCGCGGACCCGCGGATCGAACCTGTGTTGCTCTGTGTTGCCTTGCTTCCAAGAAAAGCACATTGCCCCTGAGCTATCCTCCTGAGACAATCATGAGAATAAATCAGCAGCTATTCACTGCCGTTGGGGAGAGATAAACATTTCTGTCCCAGCAAGGTGTTCACCATTGGATCCCAGATCATCCACAGGTGAGGTCATTATTTTTTTCCCTTCATCAAAGCATAGCTGAGGGGACATAGACATCGGTGGGACTGACAACTCGCAATCACCCCCATAGACAATTAAGGTCTCGTCCACCAAGGGACAAGGACAGGGATTACTTAGGTTAGCGGGGACTCCTTGCTTAATGTCATCCTCCAATAATGCTTCTCCGTTATTGATCTCAAGAATTGCGTCTCATGGAGGCGTCTTCTCCTACGGGCACTGGAAGCCATCACCTCAGTGACTCGGTTTCTCTCGGGAGTTAGAGTCTCGGGCCTGCAAACCCGTCAGGTCTGGACCATCTTTCAGGTGGATGTTTCAGCAATATATCAAATAGTAATCCCTTCCAAACATGACTAGACCGTAGGCACTGGAACACCAGCGGCACTGTGCACTGCACTGTGCTGCATGGACACCCGTAGTAGGGACAGCACACAGAGCCAACAAACAACAAGCAGGGAATAGTATGCTTACCGTGGCCTTTCACTGTTGTATTTCAGTTGTATTTCAGTTTTACCGACCGCCAGACTCGGCTTAGCCCCTACAGTCCCTAAAGCAGCATAGCAGCATTGCCCGGCACAGCCTGACAGGCAGCTGGAGAAAAAGACACGCCACAAGCCACTAGCAGAAGACAATGAGCGGAGGGATGGACTAGAGAAAAGGACCCATAGGCATAGAAATGTTAGGGCATTCCCACTGTCAGATGGCCAGCCATCAAGCCACAGCCTGAGTCCCGCTTCTGATGACTTGCCTCATGATATGATATGATATGATATGGTATTTGTAACGCGCCTATACACAGGTGTTTCAAGGCGCGACGAGGCAGGGAGGGGAGGAACAAGGGGAGACAGACAACAATCCTACTAGGCCAGGTGTCATTCAGATCGCGCAAGTGCAGGGGTGAGGGAGGGGGAAAAGTGCAAGGGGAAGGGGAGGGGGGGAAGTGCAGTACAAGGTAAGTGGCGTAAAGTAATAAATAAATAGGGCCAGCTGGTGGCAAGTGCAAGATAAGTGCAGAACAAGTGCTGGGGAAGGGGGGGGGCTGTAGGGATACAGAGACAGACCCGCAGTGCAGAGGGGTTCCAGGGCATCAGTGCAAGTGGAGAGTGGCTGGGCCCAGGACCGAGGCCGTTTAGAGTGGTCCAGTTGCAGGATCAGTGCAGTTTCAGTGAAGAATTAATTAGCTGTTCAGCAGGGGAGAGGGAGAGAGAAAGCAGAAGCAAAGAGGAAGGTTTTGAGGTGCTTCCGGAACCGGAGATGGTTCTCCTCAAGTTTCAGGGAGGCAGGAAGGCTGTTCCAGAGGGAGGCCCCTGCCGCGGAGAGAGATCTACCCCCAGCTCGTTGCTTCGAGAAGCGGCTAACCCTGAGGGAGTTGGAGGCGGATGAGCGAAGGGCTCGGGAAGGAAGATATTTGGGAAGAGAGAGTTGAAGGTATTTACACGCCATTTCCTCTCGGCAAACCCTGCACTTGCGTTTTAGGGTGACGAGATCCGAGTCATACCAGGAGTTACATTTGGCTTTGGGCTTCAGGCGGATTCTCATGACGGGGGCAAGGATATCAAGAGTAACAGATATAGCAGATTGGAGCATGGAGAGGGCTGTGTCAGGATGGGAGTCAGCCGAAGGGGCAGGGGGGGCGAGAAGGTAGCAGCGAAAGCCTCAACTGACACAGGCTTCATGGGTCGGATGACCGAGAAGGTGGGTGGCAGTGAAGAGGGTGGCTTTGCCTGTGGGGTAGGGAGGGTGAGGTGGGAGGATAGGAGAAAGTGATCACTCCAGGAGAGAGGAGTGGAGAGAGGGACGGAGAGGGGAAGGTCAGAAGAGATCAGAGCATCAAGAGTGTGCCCAGCAGAGTGAGTAGGCCCAGACGGGAGAATAGAGAGTGAGAGAGAGTCGCAGAGGTCACGAAAGAGACCAGTGGGGGGACTGGAGGCATCAAGGTGGATGTTGAAGTCGCCAAGAAAGAGGAGTTGAGTGGTTGAGGACAGGAGTGAGGAGGAGAGGTCAGCCCACTCAGAGAGGAAGGAGGAAATTTGACCAGGTGGCCGATAGATAGTAGCCACGGTAAGGGAATGGCTAGGAGAGAGAGAGAGTCGGCAGACAAGGCATTCAAAAGAGGAGTAGGTCTGCGTAGGAATGACAGTGGCAGGAATCCACTCAGGGAAGATAAGGGCAACACCCCCCCCTGCACGGTTAGGCCTGGGCATGGAGAGGATCTTGTAACCGTCAGGTAGGAGGCCTCTCCCGATCTGGCAGACACAGAACAAAGAACGCCACAAATGCAGTATTGATTTACTGTATTTCCTCAGTTAGCGTTTACCATCCTCAACTACAGACTACTTACTCCACACTCACCACTTGAAATTCCACTCCAACGTCAATCACGTACAAATGGATGGTTATAAAAGCCTTCTTGACACAAGAATCTACTAAAGAACACCCTCACTTCATGCATCTCAAGTGTCACCTTATCCACTAGAAAAAAACGTTGGGTGTCATCTGGGAGGCTAGGAGGCTTAACTAGACATAGGGCCTCATTACGACCCAGGTGGAGGACCACGGTGCTATTAGCACCAGGGTCCATACCAGTGTCCGCCATGGCAGAATGGGGAATTACCACCCCATTCCGAGGTTGGCGGGGCGGCAATTCCCCATGCCGCCATGGCCCTTCCCCATTCACATTTTTGCCCCATGGGGCTCAACGGGAATGAGGAAGGCGCTAATTGCGGTGCCGCAAATTGCGGCACCGTACTTAGCACCAAGGTCCCTTCGCGGGTCCCTACTTTAACGGCTGGCGGCTGGTAAAAACAGCCGTTTAAGGTCGGGTCCCGCAAAGGGACCTCGTAATTAGGCGCTAATAGGTTAACGGCGCCGCAGCCTTTTACGGTGCTGTTAACCCATTAGCGCCTGGGTCGTAATGAGGCCCATAATCTCCCAGAAAGGAGCAGTGATTTCCGCTTGCTCTTTTCAACTTGGCTCTAAGAAATGTTTCCCTTTTTGTGAAGAATTCGACCGCACAGTGGGTATGCACTCGCCTGGGTTTTTTGAAATTTTAAAAGAAATGTAAATATGGTAGAAGAACCTCCAGAAAATGTGTAGGTCTAATCTGCAGACATTTTCCTATGGTCACCCAGCAAATACACATAGAGCCATGTAATCTGGGTGGACACAGCCTACAGGCACCGTACCCCTTGTTATGTTTAGTTGGGATATGACAGCCAAGAGTACATCAAGGCCTCTCAGAAGATGGAGGGCAAAACGTTCCTCCTGCCATGGCCTGCCTAATTAACTAACAAAGGCCATTCTGGTGGCAGCTTCACATACTAATCAGAGTTAGTTCAAACAGTCCCAGAGGAGGCCTAGTTGCAGGACTAACAAAAGAGACAGGAAACCCCCCAAAACCTAGGATATGCATCAGTGTCAACCAGAATCCAGCTCCCACCTCTGAGTACCAAGGGCAGTGAACTGTCATGTGTGGGACAGCTGTTCACAGTAGTCATCCCCGCAGGAGGGTTCCATTCAGAAGGTGTGATAATGTGTTTTGAAGAAGTCAGAAATTCTGGTCTCGCCGCAGCTGCAAGGGAAACCTGCCACTTTAATCAGGAACCACAGAGAGCTCCATTACCTAGAGAGAACCTTTGATCTACAAAAGACAGAAAGATGGGTGGGGAGTATTATTACATATTTTGACCCCTTCACCTTTTCTGTTGCAAAGCACTCCGGTTATAACCTTATGCATACAAGAGATTGTTGGTGGGGACCCAGGACTGGCTCATTAAGGTAGTCCCTCTTTTGGGAAGATCATTTGAAGACTTCACAATGAGTAGCAAGAAGAAGTAAGAATTGGGCCCTGGCTGAAAGTCCTGCCGGCCTTACATCATCCACCAGTGAAGGAAGGCCAGGATCTCCAAGAGAGAAGCAAGATTCCTCCCCTAAACATCTCCCAGGGAACAGAGGGAGATACTGAATCCAGGGGACCCTCTTGCAGCTCCAGAACTGGTACCCAGCTAGCACACAGTGTGCCCTGATATGCTCTGCGCCAAGCTTCCTAAGTGGGAAGTGTCAGAGAGTCTCTGAACGGAACCAAGGACAAGGCAGTTGCCTGCAACACTCTTCTCAGCTTTGGGGCGTTCACCTTAAAGAACGACAAGCATTCACTGATGTCTGCCTTAACGCACATTTTCGAGCCAGTGGAGCCCCTCAAGCTGCAACCGACTGTTGTTACACTGCAGTCACTAATGCTGTCCTAGACACCTCGACCAGTGCCTCAGACCTGCCAACCAGCACTGAGACAATGATTCCTGAACCCAGGCTGCCATGTAGGCCAGCCTGCAGCCGTGCCTCAAGCTCACTCACCGAACTGCCTGCCGCCTGATACCCGCAGCTGTCTCCCATCTTGAACTTTGTCCCAATGGCTGCAAAGCACCCTGAAACCAACTCTACACTTTCAAGAACCAAGAATAGCTACATCACAAGGTATATTGGGGTTCTGTCCCCCTGGTCCTTCTCCAAAGGCCCCTACTGACATTTTACCACCCATTGCTCCCTTTGTGTTGAAACCAAGTATCCTTGAACTATTGCATTTAATTACTATACAGACTACCCTCCTGTCAGTATTCAGAGAGTATACTGTTTCCTTCTTTGAAACGGTCTGTCCTCTGCATTCCTTTACAGAGGGGGATGTATTTTGTAGTGTACCATAACTGTCTGTTTTTATTATAATAATAAAGCAGATATTTGTATACAACCTTGACTGGACAGTCGCTTTTATCAATGGGTATTAACTTTACTTTTGCTGTGTTGCAACTAACCAAAGATTCAGGACCTTAAGAGATAAGCCTGCCGTTCTGTCCATGTTACCAAAATTGGACAAGGAGGTTTATAATTTTCTTGTGTTTCCAATCTGTTTGGATCCCTTCTGGTGTACTAAAGGTCTGGGGCTGAATGATGGTTTAGAACGCAATATTAATCTCTGGACCATTGGTGCCCCGGAAGCTGATTTGTCACATTGATGGCAGGCGGTCAGATCTAGTTGGAGCCTTGCACACAGCTTAGTCACCCAACAATAAAAGTAATGTTGTAGGCAACATTTAGACACTGCTAGGTATTGTTAAATAATTATGGATCTTGACATAGGGACTGTGAAACGCATGATCAAGGATGTACTGCCTGTCCTATGTCAAGAGAGAGGACTTCTCCACAGAACTAACGTTAATAAACCTGAGTTGCTGACCAACCTCCAAGCTTGGGTAAACACAAGGATGGTTGGGCAGAAGACACCATGGGATGGGCTACGCGCAGTGTACCCGAATGAAGAAGACCATCTGGGAGGGGTAGTGGAGGATGGTGAGGAAGACAGCATGAGCAGTGTTTCTCACCAACCATCCCACTGGGGGGCAAGCGTGGTTTCTCGACACTCTAGAGTGTCCGTGAGGTCAGAGGCTAATGCAGCATCTCGCAGGTCACAAGCCTCAGCACAGTCTCTAAGTGGCCCAGTAATTGTTCAGACTATTAACAAGGTAGTGGCTAGAAAGCTCCTGCTCAGTGATAGGAGAGTAGCGCTAGAGGAACAGACACAGTGGGAAAAGGTCACCATAGAGCTGTGCAAGTTGGTGCTCGAAGAGAAGAAGGAGGCCAACAGATTCACTGCTAGCGAAAGCAGCAGCAGTGGCTCAAACCAGAGTGTCTGGGATAAGCCCTGGCGGCACACCCCCAGAGACTTACAAAGTGGGGAAGGATATCTTTGACTGGTTTGAAGCACTCAAGATGGCTTTTCAGTGACAGAAGGTGAACAAGGTACAGTGGAGTGCAGCATGATCCTACCGACACCAGTGACTGATGTAATTCTTAAGTTAACTCCTGAGGAAAGGTCAGTTTGTAAAAGCATGAAGTCAGCCCTTCACGCAAAGTTCTGTAAAACCAAAGAACAGTATCTCAAGTGCTTGAGATAGCTCAGAAAACAAAGTGGGCAGATATCTGAAGTGTTCACACACTTGTTGAAATATCTGAGTGGGTGTGTGGCTGGTAACAAAGTTGACACATTTAAAACAATGTACAATTTGATTATGTGTGACCATCTACTGAAAAATAGTGAGGCTGAACTACACCAGCATCTTGTGGACAAGACTATCACAGACCCTAAACAGCTTGCAAAGGCTGCTGACAGGTTTGTGAGCATGCAAGTCCAGAAAAAGGCTCAGGCGAGCACACCCACACTAGAAGAAAAATCTTCGGACAAAAAAGTAAACAAGGATGGGAAGGACTAAGGTCCAACTCAATCCTCTCCAACGTCAGGTCCCCAAAAGAATGAAGGAAAATCCCAAAACTTTAGTTCAGCTGCACACACTGAAAAGACGCATGCATGCACCCCTAACACTGGTACACCTGCGTTCTCACCACCCAAAGGTAGTTTTGTTTGTAAGGAGCTTGGCCATAGGAAAGGGGATCCTGCTTGCAAGGGCCTAGCTAAGCAAGCCATAGTGGATGTTGGACTTGTGGAAGAGATTATTTTTAATGCGGGCTTCATAGAGGAGGGCTTCTTACTAGGCCAAGGAGTAGCAGATTGTGGATTGGTTACACTGAGTGGGAACAGTACCGGGTTTCTAGAAGAGATCTCAGTTCCCAAAAACACTAAACTCTATCTAGAACATGTGCATATCAATAGACACAGAACTCCCGCCGTTCGAGACACCGCCGCTAGTCTCACTGCTGTCACCCAGCTGTGGGTACAGTCAGACAAGTATATTGATGGGCCAGATTTTAGCATCGGTGGGTTTGACTGAAAGAGTAAGTGCCCCTTGATGATAGTAGAGAGGAGCCAGTAGCAAATGCGGACACTACATTGGTAGCAGGGGACTCAGTGACTCCAGAGTTGCCTAGCGCAGTGCAGGAACCTGAGTTGGAGGACAATGTTAGCTCAGATCTGAAGGGCCTGCAAAAACTGGATGAGTTTGTATCAGCTGGTGGCCCAGATCAGACTGACTTCTTTAAAGCCCAGGAACAGTGTCACAATGTGGTGGGCCTGTGGAAGCAGGGCAAATGAGCAGGGTAAACATGACGTCCCTGACCTGTTCAAAGTGTACTGGGAGAATGGACTCCTGTACAGTGAGCCAAAAGACTCTGAGGGTGAGAGTACCAGAATGATGGTGATTTTCCACTGCCACAGAAATTTACTTTTGGATTTGGCTCACCAAATTCCCTTAGCGGGTCACTTGGGAGTGACTAAGACATCGGACCAGTTGTGTGCGCACTTTTACCTGCCACAGTTTGTCATAAAGGTTAAGGAATATGTCTGATGGTGCTGCAAGGGCCCCATTAATTCGACTACAGGTAGTTTGGTGGCCTTTCGAGAGAATAGGCATAGACCTTCTGGGTCCTTTGGATCCTCAAACCAGCACAAGGAACAGATACATCTTGGTGGTGGTAGACCATGCCACAAGGTACCCTGACACTGTCCCTCTGAGGAGCATCAGAGCCCCTGTGGTTGCAAAGACTCTGATTGAGATATTCTCCCGTGTTGGATTCCCCTAGGAAATAATTGCTGACATGGGATCAAACTTCATATCAGCGTATATGATAGCCATGTGGGAAGAGTGTGAGGTCACCTACCTGTTCTCTACATCCTTCCATCCACAAACAAACAGTCATGTTGAGAGGTTCAACACGACCCTGAAAGGCATGCCAGGTGACTTGGAAGAGCACCTGAGGAGAACATGAGATATTCTCCCGCCATGCCTTCTGTTCACCTACAGGGAGGTGCCACAGAACGGAGTAGGGTTTAGCCCCTTTGAGCTTCTGTTTGGACACCCTGTATGAGGTCCCCTCAGTCTAGTGAAAGATGAATGGGAGGGCAACCCCTCATCAGCTACACGGGATGTGGTGGACTATGTACTTGGCATTTGATCTAGAATGGCAAAGTACATGGAACAGTCAACTAGAAACCTGAAGTCCAGTCAGGAGCTGATGAAGCACTGGCATGGCCAGAAGGCCACAGTGACCATCTACTCTGCAGGACCATTAGGGTGGATATTGGAGCTTCTCAAACCCAGTGACATTCAGGGCAAGTGGACTAGGCCTTAGTGTGTGCTGAAAAAAGTCAGTGAGGTGAATTATTACCTCATTGACATGGAAGGACCTAAACAGATGTGCAGGGTCTTTCACGTCAACCGGCTAAAACCCCATTATTGCCAGGATAACATGGTCATGGCATTTGTGATTGATGGAGGGACTGAGGAGGAGACTGATCCCCTTGCCAGGCCTCCTGCACACTGAAACCACAGATGGGTCAGTCTAAGTTGTCAACCTTGCAACAGACCTGTCAGAACAGCAACTGAAAGACCGTCAAGGATTACTGGGACAGTTGGGCAGTCTGTTTTCACTGAGTCCAGATCGCACAGATTGGTGTACCCATGATGCGGACACTGGAGAGAGTATGCCGGTGAAGAGTAGGATTCACTAGATGTCCGATAAAGATAGGGACACTATCAAGGAGTATGTTTCCATGATGCTGTCCCTAAGAGTTATAGAACCATCCCACAGCCCCTGTGCTAGCCGAGTGGAACTGGTACCTAAATAGACACGTGTGGGAAGACTGAAGCCTGCTTTTGTGTGGACTACAGGGGGCTCAATTCAGTCGCTAGACAGATGCTCACCCCATTCCTCAGGCACATGAGCTTATTGACAAGCTCGGCGCTGCCAAGTACTTGAGTACCTTCGACCTCATGTCAGTGCATTGACAGGTTGGCTTGACAGATGGAGTGAGAGAGAGAGATCACCATTCTCAAATCCAGAGAAACATTATCATTTAACTGTGATGAGTTCATTGTCCAGACAGATGCCTGTGATTTTGGGATTGCAGCAGTGTTGGATCGGCAGAACTCTGAACAGGTAGAGCAACCTGTTGCCTATATTAACAGACGAAAAAGAAGTTGAAAAAGAAGCCTACTTGGTTGTGTGGCCCATGAAAAAGCTGAAACCCTATATTTTTCGGTCCCACTTTACGATCCAGACAGACTAGCAATCTCTTTGATGGTTAATGGCCACGCAAGGGGAGAACCCTAAGCTTTTGTGTTGGGCCCTATTCCTACAGGGATTAGATATGGACATCCAGCACAAGCCAGGCTCCCAGCATGGAAATGCAGAAGACCTCAGCCAGTACTTTCACATTGATTATGAACCAGACCATCAGTAGGGCGGTGGTTCACATGTTGAGGCTGGGGGGCATGTGAGGAATTCGACCATCTGCACATTGGGTGTGCAATCACCTGGGTTTTTACAAACGTTATAAGAAATTGAACGCTGGTAGATGAACCTCTGGAAAATGTGTGTGGCTAATCTGCACACATGTTCCTATGCTCACTGCACGACATCCACATAGCCCTGTGTACTCTGGGTGGACACAGCCTACAGATGCCCCCCCGCCCCCTATCATATTTAGTTGTGATATGACTGCCAAGAGCACATAAAGGCATCTCAGAAGGGGAAGGGCAAAGCCTTTCTCCTGCCATGGCTAGCTTAATTAGCTAAGGCTCCATGGCTCCAACCTGGCCTTTAGTTAGCTCTGATGGTGGCAGCTTCGCATACTAATCAGAGCTAATTCAAACAGGCCAATGAGGGGCCTGGTCGCAGGACTAACAAAAGAGACAGGAAACCCCATCAACCTTTGATATGCGTCTTTGTCAATCTGAAGCCAGCTCCCGCCTCTTAGTAACAAGGGCAGTGAACTATCATGTCTTAGACAGCTGTTTACAGTAGTCATCCCAAGAGCGGGTCCAGATTCAGAAGGTACGAGAATGTGGTTTGCAGAAGTCAGAAAGTCTGGTCTCGACGTAGCTTCAAGGGAGACTTGCCGCTTTAATCAGGAACCATAGAGAGCTCCATTAACTAGAGAGACCTATTGTACTACAAAAGACAGGAAGATGGATGGGACTTAGTATTACATGTTTTCACCCCTTTACATTTTCTGTTGCACTCTGGGTATGACCTCATGCATATAGGAGATTTTTGGGGTGGCCCAGGATTGGTTCATTATGGTAGGTTAGCCTACACCAATCACTGTGGCCCATTTGGCTTTAAAAGAGGATTGAGACCCTCTTTTGGGGAGATCATCTGAAGACTTTGCAAGGTGTAGCAAGAAGAATTCAGCATTAGAGCCTGGCTGAAAGTACAGTCTGCCTTACGTCTTCCACAAGTGAAGGAAGGCCAGAACCTCCAAGAGGGAAGCAAGATCCCTCCCCTAAACATTTCCGAGGGAACAGAGGCAGATACTGAATCCAGAGGACACTCCAGCAGCTCCAGAACCGTTACCCAGCCAGCACACATCGTGCCCTGATAGGTTCTGCTGCAAGTTTCCTAGGTTGGAAGTGCCAGAGAGTCTCTAAACCAGACCAAGGACAAGGTAGTTGATATTAACACCCTCCTCAGCTTTGGTAGGTCTACCTTAAGCGACAACACAAGCCCAGTGAAGAAGCTAGGAGTAGTGAATTGACAAACATCCACTGACATTTGCCTTAAAGGACATTTTTGGGCCAGCCGAGCCCCTCGAACTACAATCGACTGCACCACTGACTGTTGTTACAATGCAGTTGCTAACACCACACAAGATACATTGACCAGTGCTTCAGAACAGCCAACCAGCACTGAGACAACAATTCCGAACCCTGAGCCCTTGTGTAGGCCAGCCTGCAGCCATCCATACTGCCTCACTTGCCGAACTGCCAGCCGCCTGATACTCACAGTTTTCTCCCATCTTGAACTCTGTCACAGAAGCTGCAAAGATCTTTGAAACTGACTCTGCACCGTCGGGCACCAAGAACAGCTACAGCACAAAGTACATTGTAGTTCTGAGCCCGTGGTCGTTCTCCGAAGGCCCCTAGTGATATTTTACAACCCATAGCTCCCTTTGTGTTGAAACAAAGTATCCTTGAACTATTGTGATTAATTATTATACTGACTACCCTCTCATCAGTATCCAGAGCACAGGGGAGGAAGGATAAGTCAGGGGCAACGCATTTGTCTTGGAAGCAAGACAACACAGTGCAGCAGAAGTTTGAATCCTGATCAGGCACTTAGAAACCTCTGGCTGGTATTAAGCACATGATAAAAGAACAATTATAACAATTATGACTTTTCCTTCTTTGAAACTGTCTATAATCTGAATGCCTTTACAGGGTGGGTTTTATTTTGTAGTGTGCTAGAACTGTCTGTTGTGTTAATAATAAAGTCGTTATTTGTATACACCATTGACAGTCCTTGTTATCATTGGGTAATAATTGCATTTTCACTGTGTTGCAACTAACCATCAATCCACGACCTTGCAGAGATAAGCCTGCCATTCCGTCCACGTTACCAAAATTGGACAAGGAGAGTAATTGGATTTTCCAATCTGTTGGGATCCCTTCTGGTGTACTAGAGGTGTGGGGTTGGTTGATGGCTTAGAAACCAATATGCATTCCTGGATCACTGGGGCACCGGAAATTGATTCGTCACACCTTTACCCATCGGGGGAACTATGCAACTTCTGTTGGCTCCTCATTAACTCATGGTTTGACTAAGCCAACCTTCTCTTATATTAAATTAAAAGTCCCCAAACAGTTAAAAGTGATGTTGGTACTCTCATATCCAGCATCTGGCACCGGCTTCCCCTCTCCCAGTGAGATCTGCAATACTTCACTTTCGATGTACCTGACACAGGAATGCCTTTGAGGTTCAGCCCTCCGTATCTCAAAGACATGACCCAACTAGTCTAACATACAAATGGCCTTTGCATTGCGGATCAACTGATCTTAAAAGTCCTCACATACACATTTGTCCAGTAGAAGTGACATAAGGTTTTCATTCGTGGGCCCAACTCTCTGTATAACCTTCCCCTTTCATTTTGTGAAACCCGCTCCCTGTGCCAATTGGAGAAAGGAGTATAAGTTCTCCCTACTGTGATGCACATTATCTGAAGAGGACTTGACTTCCTTTGCATTTTCATTCATCCCCTTCCCTCTCTCTTCACCACCTCGCTTATGTTTCTCACTTCTTGGTCAGCCGTGCATCTAGCAATCATTATTTTTGTGGTGGGCACTATACAAGCATTGAAATAAATTAATAAATGAAATACTATCATGGCTCGGGGGTGCTGTCCTGACTGTGATATATGTCTCAAGGGCAGTTGCAACAGGATTCCCTGGCTTATGAATGATGTGACATCTGTATGTGAATCAGATGCCTAGCCTACTGACACAATTGTTTCCTGACACACACCCTGTGGTGCCAAGGTAGACTGGATGCTGCTTAGGTTCTGACATAAATCTGTCTGGCCTGTCTTATCTCCTCTTCCCAGTTGATCTGCTGTTGGCTTTGCAGGCACTTGGAGTGTCTCCCTCAGGGTATGTCATCCTTATGGGAAACAATGACCATTTTCTCCATGGAAGCAGGAGGACTTGGCCCGGGCATGCTCTTGATAAGGGAAGTGTGTGCTGGTCTTGTCTGACCCCTTTTGCAAATATCCACTGTGAGAGCAGCATCTGCAGCCACGTCACGCTCTGCATCTGTCGTGTCCTCATCACCCTCTATATCTGCTATGTCTTCCTAAGGTGCGTCAATCGCTTTGATAGGTGGACATAGATCTGCAAGTCTTCATAAGACTTGTCAATCATTTCACAGGTGAGCGTGGTCTTCAATTACTGCCACAGAATGGCATGGCTCTGCCTAAGGGTAACTTATCACTTGCACAAGAGTTCATGGATCCACATGTCTTCATAAGTTTTGTCAATCGCCCCCAGAAGAAGACATAGCTCTGTATGTCATCATAGCATTTGGCATTCGCTTCCTCGTGTGAATATGACTCTGTATATTCTCATAATGTCATCAATCATTCCACACTTAAACATGGATTAGGATGTCCTTAAAAAGGTCACATATCAATTATATAAGAGGACATTTAAAATGAGGTAACACTCTACAGGGTAGATGGGGATGCAGAAATTACTCAAGTAATACCTCAATACCTTCAACTCTCTCTTCCTAAATATCTTCCTTCTCAAGCTCTTCGCTCATCCACCTCCAACTCCCTCAGGGTCAGTCACTTCTCCAAGCAACAAGTTGGTGGTAGATCTCTTTCTTCGGCTGGTGCCTCCCTCTGGAACAGCCTCCCTGCCTCCTTTAATTTTGAGGAGAACCATCTCCGGTTCCGAAAGCACCTCAAAACCTCTCTCTTTGCTTCTGCTTTTTCTCCTCCTCTCCTCTGCTGACCTCCTGGCTGTAACCTGAACTGCACTGGCTACCTGGACACCCTCTGATCTCGGGCCCAGGTCCTTCCCCTGCCAGCGTCAAACACCTGCACTGCCCACCTGGCAACTCCCGCACTTGGGGACTGTTTCTGTATCCCTACAGTCCACCTACCAGCCCTTGACACCTGATGACCGCACTTACCCTTGCCACATGCTGGACATTTACTTACTTTTGTTATCATCTTTCCCATGTACTGCACTGTTCCTGCCCCCTTCCCATGTACTTGCACGATCTGAATGACACCTGGCATAGTAGGATCGTTGTCCGTCCTCCATTTGTTCCCCTCGCTTGCCTCGTCACGCCTCGAAACACTTGTGTATAGGCGCGTTATGAATGCCATACCATATCATAAGTATCAATAATAAAACTGACTCAGGAAGTTGGCAAAGATGTTATCTGTTTTAATAAAAATTATTTAAAACAGGGAGTACAACGGACATCATTGAATGTCATGAAATAAGATCTCAGAGTTATTTCACAAAAAACACACTTATATACTAAAAACTCGTCACCATTGTCGTCATACTACGTGACAAACTAAGAAATTGTATGTGTGACTTTGATTAGGTAACCCGAAACATCTAAGTATACTTGTTATGGGGGTTGGTGTTGTGATTGGGTCTCTACTGCCAGGTGGACAACTCTGCCCATCCCTTGTGCAAGTCATTGTGAACATCATCAAATACACAATGTCTTATTGGATCTCTAAAATATAGGGCTCTTTGATACGTGGCCCTTTATAATAAACACGGCTAAACTCTTAAACTTAGCAGAAGAGGAAGACATTTACACATTGGAAAACATAACCGAAGAAATGGACATCGAAATAGACCTAAGTGAGGAAACCAAACTAAAACCAAGATCAACATTCATACCAGCATTAGCACAAGAAAATGTCATATACTTATTTCATAAAGCAACCCTATGTGAACTGAGATCACAGTACTTAGCAGGCAGACTATCCAACAGGAACCACAATCTAAAGTGGCAAGAAAAAATTGCACTAGATCAACTAAGAAAAAAACTCAGAAATAACAATTAAAAAAAAATGACAAGGGAGGCAATATCATATCGAGGAACACAGAAGATTACATTGCAGCAGTAGAGGAACACCTGAATCAGGGATCATGTTATGAAAAATTACAGACAAACCTGACAGCAGAACTTGTTTCGGAATGGACATCGATGCTAGCAAACTGGACAGAACAAAGTCTGCTGACAGACATGGAGAAAGATTTTCTTACTAACCATTTCCCCATTCTGGGAACCATATATTTTATTCCAAAAATACACAAACCATACCAAACATTCCTTTCCTTCAGACCAATCATCAACAGCATAGGCTCTATCACTGAGCCAATATCAAAATATATCGACACACATCTGCAGCCTCTAGTACTTGGTCTAACCTCATTCATTAGAGATTCCAAACATGTTATTCAACAAATTGAAGACATAAATTGGGAACAAAACTATTTATTGGTTACATTGGATGTCTCTTCTCTCTACACAATCATACCACATGAAAAAGGCTTGGAGACAACCAACTACTTTCTAAAAACAATATTGGTCTCATACTTCAGACAAAATGAGATGCTTTTGGAAATGCTCAACTTTACATTAAACAACAACGTTTTCCTGTTCAGCAACCAAGTCTACAGAAAACAGGGCACGGCCATGGGAGCGAAATTTGCTTTTTTGTACGCCAACCTATATGTTGGACATTTTGAATTAGAACATGCCCTGTACCCATGAAGCATTTACCAAATTGAACAACATTATATATTGGGGCTGATATATAGACGACATTCTTCTAATCTGGAATGGCAATGCAGAAGCTCTTAATAACTATGTAAATGACCTCAACAGTAACCAATACAATCTGAAATTCACAATC
This sequence comes from Ambystoma mexicanum, assembly GCF_040938575.1. NCBI lineage: Eukaryota > Metazoa > Chordata > Amphibia > Caudata > Ambystomatidae > Ambystoma > Ambystoma mexicanum. The sequence goes on along the minus strand of NC_090932.1, from coordinate 1,691,168,493 downwards.
AACCATAGTCCCAACATAATACAATTTCTAGACTTGGAAATCTATATCAACAATGGAAGAATACTAACCACACTATATGTCAGACCAACTGCTGGTAACACAATCTTGCATGCGGAAAGCCATCACTCACAACATGTAATAAGAAACATACCCTATGGCGAAATAATGAGAATAAAAAGAAATTGCTCAGAAATTCAAGAATATGAGAAACATGCCAAAAGGGCAATGGATAAATGTATTTTTCTGTAAATATGTGAAATTGTGTAAAAATATTTTGTCAAATTGTAAACGGTTTATATAAACCAAACAATAAAATAAATAAATAAATACATACATACATTTACAGAAAGAGGGTATAAGAACAAACACCTGAAACAGACCTATGAAAAAACAAAAACAAAATCAAGGACACAACTACTAATGAACAAACACGCAAAGAATGAGGATAATCAACAACAAAAACTCAGATTTATAACTAGTTCAAATGCAAAACAGATCTGGAGCATTCTAATGAAAAACTGGCACATCCTGAAAATGGATGAAGATATTGCAAAATATATTGAAGATGAAGTCCACATCACTTTTAAAAAAGCAAAAAGCTTAAAGGATATCCTAAGCCATTCACATTTCACGTCAAAAAGACAAGAACAAAGATTACCACAATTATGGGATAAAATACCCCTCAAGGGCAACTATAAATGTGGGACATGCATTAGCTGCACCCTTTCGGAAAATGGGAAACAAAGCATCTTTCTGCCAAATGGAAAAAAATATAAAATTAAGGACTTCATAAACTGCAACACTAAAACAGTGTTATATGCTATTGTATGCATTTGCAAAACCATCTATGTAGGAAGTACCATGAGGAAACTCAAAATAAGAATTCAAGAACACTTTAGAGCAATAAACAGGAAGGACATCAGATATCCACTAGGATACAACTACCTGACAGAACATGCAAACCAATCAAAAAAAGAAATGAAATTCTTTGTAATAGAAAAAATAACTAAGCCACAGAGAGGAGGCAACCTGGAGAAAATTCTCAGATCAAGCGAAGCCTATTGGATTTGCATACTTGACAGTTGCCATACGGGTTTGAATATGGACTCGCACCTAATCCACCTTCTTTAAAGAAATGATTCGAAATTGTTCAGCCAGAGAGAAAAATCTCAATACCAAATATTATAATTGTAAAACCAACTGAATGTTGTAAAATGTATGTGTTTAAATGTTTAGCCAATATGAATTGCAAAAATGTAATTTTATTTCATTCAAGTGGCACCTTTTACAAAAACCATTAGCTAAACCAATATCGAGTTCATCATATGTGTCAGGAGTAGGATCTGGGGCAAGCCCAGGAGACAGTATATGAGAAAATGAGGAAGAAACTACGATTCCCAGCATGCTTAAGGGGCGAGTTGTAGTCTATGCACTTCGCACCATTGAACAGCTGAGCCATTAAGAGAGTATTTAGCCATTGACCGCCCAGCCACAGGTGCCGATAATTAAGGTTATGCAACACGGGCGGTCATGACGGCGTTTGAGGAGCGGAAGGCAACACGACAGGGAGAGCGAGCTTTGCCGGTTCGCACTCGTGGACCCTTGCGGTCTGACTCTAGTGTTCACGTGAGTCCCGCAGCAGCCTCCTGCAAGTTCGTTTTCTATGCGCGGCAGTAGCATGCTGAGGCTATGGCGTTTCACGGCGACAGTTGCTGATGTCTGGGTGTTCTTGCGAGGCACCCGGACGCTAAGATAAGTACCTCCTAGTATTCATGTGAATCTTGAGAACACTATATGGTGTGCTACGTTTGAGAGACTTATGAGTTAATGTAAACCAGTGCAAGTTACACGGGTTACACTGGGAGTATGAGGCAATACTCTCAGTGCAGAGAAGATTCTCTATCAATGGGAAGGGACAAGGTGGTGCAGTCCTATTATGACAGGAATGTCACGATTTATGTGCTTTGCTTCTGTTTGCTTATGTTAAATGTCAGCCCACGGGGCCATGTGTCATGTTGAATTCATGTAGGGAGTATTCCCTTGTGTGTACCTTACAGTTGTTGTTGCTTTATGTGTGCTATATGTGATATCTCCATGGTCAGAGTCATAGGTATGGTCAGGGGTATGGTGTAGGGTAATTAAGAACCCAAGTTCATACTTTAGTACATTCAGGCAGTAGACAGGTATACAGGGGTTTCAGTATTTAGTATTCTGTGTTATATATATGCATGTTCTCTATTCCCTACCTGCCCTTTGTCATGCCACCCCCTTTCCCTAACTCCCTCTTCCCCCCATTGGCTGCCACGTGGTTATCTGTGTTTTTACATTCAGACGCCCGTGCCAACCACGGTGGGAGGGTCGATCTATTCGGCTTCTGTGGTTTGCTTTCATCCCTTCTTAGACGTGACAATATGCTCCACAACACTATAGGGATACAAACTAGTTCCCAATCTAAAATGGCGCACTCGCATATAAAAACAGGCAAGCAATGGCACAATTAAATACATGTAAATACATCAATAAGAAACATAAAACTAATTGATTATAACCATTTACAATGAAGATAGTAGGAAAAGAATCAATATAATAAAAAATTAATGCACTCAGAATGGTCCCGATTAAAGATGGAGGACTTGCGGTCACGTGGAAATGACTATCATGTGACCGCGACCCAAAATGTAACTAAATGCGGACACGAAAACAACATCTTGCTGGTTATCAAGCCGTCTCTGATCCCGATCCCGCATCGGAAAGGATTGTTTAGCAAACTCGAAGGTTAGCACAGCAAACCTTTTCTATTCATGTCTGTGCAAATCCACTATAGCAAAAACTAATCCATAAATAGAACGCTAACTGCATTACGAACGAAGAGTACAGAGAATTTCTAAAACCCATAGCTTTCCGTTCTGCTTCTTTTCCTCAGCTCACAAATTTGAAAATGATTAAGAACGCGAGAGCAAGAAACGCCTCTAAAGGCCAAACTCTTAGATGATCAAAAATAACAATCTAAAAAGAATTGCTAAAGAGTGCTTTCAAAAAAGTGAGTTCCCACTTTACTATTGGTTTTCTGTATATACACACTGATGAATATCTACTGTTACATCCCATATTCACACAGATGTTATTCATTCTGTTACTGTATGACATATTGGTTTACTAAAGCTTAAGTGTGAAGGAATGTGTGTAGGTGCTTGTAACACAGCAGAAATTGTAATGAGAGTACCTGTATATATTTTATTTTCAGATAAATGTAGATGAACTATAAGCCAGAAAAAGGCTTTTTTCCCTCCTGAATAACTGTCTGAAATTATATAAAAAGACAGTGAAGCACGTGTCCAGGGCATGTGACTGTTTTTGAAATCAAAGAGGACTTAAGACTGTTTATTCTTTAAAACAAATAATAAAAAACTACAGACAAACTAAGTAAACCTGATTTTCTCTCTTTATTTACTAAAATAAAGAAGTGCTGAGGGCGCAATCTTGTAGGTTTCGTCTTTTCAAAGGACCACATATTGATTTCTTGCAAACAGTCTGATCAGCCTCAGACTGGGAGACCACAGTGCAGCCCAGCGCAAAAACTCTTAAAAAATCATAACATTTAAATATCAAAGCACGTTTTACTTTTAAGGCTCGCCAAGGAGTTGTCTAAGGCTGACAAAAAGGACCTTTCTTGACCTTTTAAGCATATTAGCCCTTTATAATTGGTTGGCATGGTTGTACACTTCTGGAATATTCCACTCGTTAGCAGCATGCAAGATGGTACCCCAGGTGCTGGTGGGTCGGACTTGACCATGCCTCCCCACCCAATTACCCATCATCTATCATCATTCAAGCTGTCTGCCCTGAGAATAGTCTTTTGAACTTGGCCTTGCAAGTATCACTGCTCCTGGGAATAAAAGGGAGTATGAGCATGGTCTTATCTTCCGGTCTCAGTGTCGCTTGCCCAAAAATCTATTTTCATCTGACCATGTGACTGAAGACCACATTTTGAACTCCTTTGTTGTATTTAATGCCATTTAATCAATAAACCTTGGCACTCATTGTCCTTCCACCGCACCTTAACAGGACATCAGCTCTCACCTTCTCGTTCATTGTATCCCTCCACAATAGATTACCAGTTTCTTGGCTGACCCAATCCTTGACACTGGGCCAGGCAAACCTTTTCAATTCTGCTTCCAGCTCCTCCAGCCAAGCTTATTCTGCTGCACCACACTTCAAGACCTTCCATTCACAGGATTTTTAGTTCGCTAAAATACGATGTAGAACTTCCAGATTCCTATGTGTATATATATATATATATATAGATATATACCTTGGCAGCACCACCTGCACTATTCTCTACGTATAGCCAGCCTTCTAGAATACTTAATCTACTTCTGTTACTGCATCCGTACAAATATAAAATGGTTTTCATTTTTTTCCATGCTTTTACACATACAATCTTCATTCCGCATATGACATTTTACTTGATTCTTAAGTTCGTCATCAGATTCTATATGGTCTATTCACCATCTCTCTTATTATCTCTTCTTAGACGTGTCACTTTGCTTCATGTGACATCACCAGTCTCTTCTTTCATCCGTCTTCACATGCTCTTGAGGGATCTTTCACAAGAGGTTGTCAGCTTTTCGTAGATACATAAAAAAATGGTCTTCTCAATGGATACTTTGCTTCAAAGGCTGCTCGTGTTATAGGCATCATCACAGGTGTCACCTTTGTCACTATTTCTGGTTGCCAACAGATAGGCAAGTTAGGGGCGGGACTTCTGGAAGAGGTTTTTGGCTCCTCCTCTACACTCCTCCCTGTGGTTAATTAATCGACTATACTCTCTCACCAGACTCCACATCTAGATATCCTCTCTTCTAGAAGTGCTACTTTAGAGTCCATAGCTGCATCACACCTTTCAAAGATCCTGCTGATTTTACATGTTCGTAAACACTCCAGGTCATCTGGCTGCACTGTCCACTTGGGCTGCAGTAGATCAATCTTCCCACATACTTCTTGTGGCTTCTTGGATACTGGAACTGTGTTCCCTCAGGTGCATGAATGCTGGCCTTTATTTAGTCTCTGATCTCTTCATTGGTCAGCTCCTTGGTTTGAAATCCAGATTCACGATCAATTATGATCTTCATTTCTACTGCTTTCTTTGCTGTCTTCTTGAACTGTGTGATTATTATCGTGAACACACAGAATCCAAACCATTATCATCAGCAGTAATGCTTTAAGGAACTTGAAGATATTTGACATCCATTCTGGTACCCATGAGAAGATTGATGCAAACCGGATGTCATCTGCAATATCTTCTACTTCATCTTCCATCTTGGTATACAACGTTGTCAACAACATTATGGCCTCTGTCAAGATCCCATTCTCTTCTTTTTTTTTTTTTTTATATTTCATTTAGTTTATACAAACTTTTTAAAAGGAAAAAAAAACAGTAATACAAAGAAGAAGTAGGCATCCGTAGGTTACAAAAACAGAAGCACAAAACAAACAAGGAGAGATCACTGAAGAATGAAGTGCCCCCACCCCACTCCTTACATCGCTACATCCCTCTCATGACCAGATAGTTCTTTCAATTATGCATGATCTTCATAAGTTTAGATCGAGCAATAATTTTCCTTTTTGAGAGGCTGTAACCAAAGCATTTCTACTTCTCATCTTTGTTGTTTTCCAGATGATTTCAGTCAGTCAACATGAATTCAAGCATACGTAGAAAGCTTATCAGTCCATAGATATCGTTTTCTCTCAGATTAGCAAACTTTAACCACACGTCTTCTCTGCATAGGGTTATGTATTTGCCACTTGAATTAAGTGTGTCGTCCTCATCGATTCCAGCCCTTTGCAATCTAAAGTTAGGTGTTTTAAGGTCTCTAAATAATTCTCACAGAAGCGGCATGTTAACAACGCTGACGTTTGTCTGAATCTCTGTTTTCGAATAACCCTTGTATTGAATATGTTAAGTCTAAATTTCATAAAGGTTTTTCGATAGTTGGCATTCGGTGCTTTTACCAGATATTGCGGGAGGTTGCTTCGATCTTTCCCTTCTGTTGCAGCATCTTTCTTTAGGGTATAGCTTTTTTTTATTACATAGTTTGGGTTGTTCTTTAATGTCTCACTGTCTATACATAGCTCCTTCAAATGTTGTTCACAGGCGTTAATCCATCCAACTGGTACTGACTCTGGATTCCCTTTTCTCAAGTCTGCTAATATTTCAAACTGCGGTGTCCTCTTGTTTAGAATGGTTTTTCGGTACAGGGACAGCATATTCAGAGCACTCTCGCGTTCATTGATATCTAATTTAGTTCATATCGCAAGCAGGCGGACGGTAACCCCTTTTGCATTTGGAGTACCTTTCTCCAATACTGACTTTCAAGTTGTGACCATAGATTCGCCGGTGCTCCTAAAGCGCTTTCTGCACCATATATTAAAGTCGGGACTGCTTTCTGATTGTAATGAGAAAGTACCGTCTGCAAGGAGAACTTCCCATATTTCTCGTTTACGACCGCAGCTTGTCAGGCCAATTGTTTGCATTTTAGCTTTGCGTTGTCAACCCATGGCGCATCATTTATGTTACTGTTTATCCACATCCCAAGGTACTTGACCTTTTTAACACACTTTAGCACTTTGTTGTTTAGGCGCCATTTTGGGTCACAACATTTCATTGTTTTTTTGGTCCGAGTAAGATCCTGCAATATTAGTACTTCCGAGTTAGCAGGATTGATCTTTAGTTTGTTTTTAGTGACATAGGTCTCAAGTGCTGCTAATTTTCGTGTTAAACCAATTGGTGTTAGGTCAAGTAGGGCAATATCGTCAGTTTACAGCAGCCAGTTTACTGCTTTGCCATTGATTTTTGGTGGATAAGAATTGGTGGCTCCAAGAGCTTCTCCGATGTCTGACAGGAATAAACAGAAAAGGGTGGCCGCCAATGGGCACCCCTGTTTTAAACCATAGTTAGTCAAAACTGGTTGGCTGAGTGTTCCCGCATTGTTTGATCTTGATGGCCATTTTAGTGTGCAGTTCTTTGATGGGTTGTAACAGGTTTTGCGGACAATTCAATTTTCTCATTTTTCTCCAGAGGAGTTCTCTATCCACGGTATCGAATGCATTGGATAGATCAACAAAATCTATGTAAATGTTTCTGTTTTGTCATATTACTTCCATCTTTAGGAAGTTTATCAGTGTTAGATTAAGGCCACAGCCAACACCTTTAATAAAACCGGCCTGACGTGGGTCAAATCTCACAGTTTCTTCAATCCACTTCAAAAGTTGAGATTTTTACCGAAAATGTTACCTACCACGTCAAGGAGTGCAATCAGTCGATAGTTTCTTGGCTGTGTTCTGTCCCCTTTTTTGAAGATTGGGACAACGATTGCACTCCACCATGACATCAGAATTTTTCGATTCCACGACATGACAGAACTCGACCAATAATTCTGGTTGTTGTTTTAGCTCCTGATTTGTCAGGCCATCTGGTCCAGGAGCTCTGGACATACTGAATCTCTTTATATTACTTCAGATGTCATCCTTTTCGATCGTAATGGACCAAGCATTTACTGGCTCCTGTTGTATAATCATGTTATTTTCTTTGCTGAACAACATTTCGGTATAGTGGTCAACCCACATTTTTTCCAATACCATGTTATTTATAAGCTCTCATTGAGGCACATATACATCATTCAATAAATTTCAAAGGGAGCTTGTGTTTCTTTTAGTTAAAGTCTCCATCATCAACTCGGCATCGTGTTGGATCATTACGGATCTATGGCTAATCAACCAGTTCTTGTAGGTTTGTTTTGCTTCTTTTATCAGTCTCAAAGCTTCTTCGGCTGGATATGTTTTAGCTGTTCTTATTGATTTGTTTAGGACTTTTTCTTTGTTTGTTATCTCATAGTCCCACACATGACTTTTTTTGAAGTCAGTCTTTGATTTCATCGTGCGTGTTTCTCGATATGCATCCAGGAGAACCGTATATTCTGGTCTCTCAGGATCATGCTTATTCTCTATTGATTTTAGTATGGCACGTATGTTCTTCTCGTTCAGCCGGAGACGATTTCGACCTGGTACCACGTCCAAGTGCTCAAGTTTAGATGATTCACTTTTTCCCAGTTGTTGTACTTTCAATTGAAGTTTTAGCATGCAGTGATCACTTTGATCCATGTTAAGAACTTGTAGTTTTTCAACCTGGGTTCCCAGTGTCCCTGTGGCAAACATATAGTCAATAATCGACCTTTGTTGATTTCTTTGCCAGGTAAAGTTAGCTGGAATGTCTCCAGGGATGTTTCTGTTTAGTATCTTAAGATTCCATGCTTTCATTTCATGCATCCAAGCTTCAGCCATTACTGCTCTATGTGTATGTTAATTTTCTTTAGTATGTAGATTCTGTTTTAGTAGGCAATTCATATTTAAATCACTGCAGATCAGTATATTCACATCAGCCTCTTTGCGGTAGATGTCACCTAATATTTCAGAAACTTGGGAGATAAATATTTCTTGGCGTGTGGCGTCATGTTCCAAATACAAATTCATCATCACCAAGGTTTTACCAATTTTCCTCGCATATGTCGGTTGTAAGATCTTGACTGCTTGAATGTAAGGTGATACATTTTTATGGAGGTCAATGCATGAGCCACTTTTAACTCTTACCAGGGTTAGAAGGCCGGACCTCGGTCTGCCTTTAGCACCGTTGATAGCTGGATTAAAGGCGGTCTCGAATCCCCCGGCAATAGGATTTTCCAAAAGCCATGTCTCCTGAAGACAGAGAATGTCTATGACTCCAAGTTCTTTTGATTTCTCTCCAAAAAGATGGGTATGTCCTCTCGTGTTCCAGGAAGCGATACAGAAGTTTTCCGAGTGGCCGGTTACTAAGCATTAGCTCTCATTTGCCCCGTTGAGGGTTTTGGCCACCCAGGTTCAGTCTGGCTCATTTCAAGCATCTGAGGTGTTGCTTCCGGTTGACGTATCAGCCTGTGCGATGGTGATGGTGATCAAATCTCTTTCAGGATCCCATCTCTTATTATTGTCACCACCCTTTTCAGAATCCAATTTCGAAGTCGAAATGTTTCTTTCAGCATGTTTCTCAACGTCGTTATTTTCGGCTGATCTAAGCGCAGGACGCAACTCCCGTCGCAATTGTAGATCCTGCCACTTTCCTTCGCTTAATTCTGTGATGTCGAATCCCAGCGAATTTATTTGGATACAAGACTCCAATAACGAGTCTCTGATAATTTTGGATGCAATGTGAAGGATTAAATAATCGTTCATCTTTTCCTGCTCAAATTCAACTGTTTGAATATCTTCCGAGATCACAGTCCTCAGCTGTGGTATGTGGTGGAAAAGGGTAAAGACATTTTTTCTATTTAGGATCTTTTTCTTTTTGGATTCGTTCCAGCCGTACAAGATATTTCCCAATTTTTTTTCGCATTTGATAATTGCCGGCTAACACCTTTGGTGGCTTAGTGTTTCACCTTTTGCTTTGACAATTGGTCACTTTTTTTTCCTTATATAGATCAAAAGCTATTTTTCTTGATTGTGGAGAATTTCCATATTTATTTTTGTCATTGTGCTCGTTTTTAGTTGGGTAATTATTTCATTTAGCGGGTTCAGTATTTTGTACTTTTGGGCAATTGGCAGCCTCAAGCAGAGCTCTTCTAGCATCCAGAGTGAGGAATTTGCCATTTCTCTTGTCGGCAGCCTCCAAAGAAGGAACATTACTCTTGATGGCCTCAAACTTAACACATCTTCTGGTACTGATGTTTACCTGATCAATGTGAGGTGGACTAGAGTCTATGTTAATCAGAAGATTTGGCAGACTATTACTGACCTTCATTTCAGAGTCATGTGGCTCACTCACTTCGATTTGTTCATCATCGCCCTCGCTTGATTCATACCTGGACAGGTCCAAAAGGTCCATCGGTATGCTATCATCCAGTGGTCGATTCGGATGATCCTCTGGGTAAGATGCCATTTGCATATTCGAAGTTGGGGCCTCATTACAATTTAGTCCAGTGTTCAGTTTTTTTACACAAATGTTGTTGGATGTGGTAGTAATGCTGAAGGGTTTGATGTTTCTCAGAAAAGATCTGACATTCGCTCGTTGTGGTTTTCTTCCTTTTTTCACATTTTTTGGTTTTTTTCTCCAGTAACACAACGTTTGAGTTTTTTTTTGTAGGTTCCACATTTTTTGGATTAAAAATGGGGAACATTTTTACCTCAGTTGGAGTAGCTTCTACCTGCGGCTTTTCTCGAGTGCATATCTCTGGTTGATTTCCTGGAATGGCCTGGACCGCATTCTGATCCACAGGATTACCCATCAATCCTTCAGCATTTGCGCAGGTAGCAGGTAAACATTCTCTTAAGTCAGCAACATTCAGAGAGATTGAGGATGGACTTTCTCTTGCGTTTTCTTGTGTCGACATATTCGGTGGATGTTGTTTAGGTATTATTCCAGAGTTTAATCTAGTGGGTTTCTGATGCCCCATAGATTGTTCTTGGTCTCTCGCAGCTACTTCCTTTGAGTGGTTGTCTTCTCCGCCACAGAGTGTTGCCTGATTGGTTTTCTTTGTCAGGGTTTCATCATTAGATGTGTGTTTCATTGTATCCTTTCGTTTTTGCGATTGGCCTACAACCATTGATTCTCTGATTAGGTCAACATCAATTGGCTCGTTATTTTTTTTCTGGGACAGTTAGGTCCTTCATGTTTCGAACAGAGCCATTTTCTTGTTGTTTGTCAGATTTACAACCTCCTAGCTCACATGGAGCCGTGTTACTGACGCTAGAATCATGGTTTGAGTTCACTGGATTTGTGGAATCCATCTTTTGCATTTTCAAATGGACAATAGCTTCACAAGCTTCTTCTGCAAACAACCATTTGTCAGCGGCACTGTTTTTGGTGTGTTCTAGCATAAGTCTTTCGTTAGCTTCAAAGTTGCAGTAACCAATTGTCATTGCTTGTTTATTCAAGGCCATTTCTTGTTCCACAGATATTATTTTTGTGTTCAGTAGAGCTAGCAGTGTTGTTTGATCTTGTTTTCATTTAACAGCTCATAGAGTTTGGTGAAGGGCGCCATTGTAATAGTGAGAGCTGCCATTATCAAGTGGTTTAGATCTTTGCTGAGTTTTTTTGAACGTTTACAGGCCAAAGTCTCAGCTGCATTTAAAGCCTTACATTCCCGTAGGGCTTGCACAGTAATATGCGTGCGTCTGATTTTAGTATGCGTTGCCAACGTATCTTCCTCAACAGCACTTTCAGATGAACATGAAGTATAAGAGTCCTCAATTGTAGCGTTCCAGGATTCTGTTTGAATCTTCACGGTGTGTCTTTTTTGAGAAACAGTTAAGTTCTCATCCGAGCTGGACAACAGCCTCCTTCTTTTTACAGGGGGCTTAGGGACTGAGATCTTTTGTTATGCGATCCAGCGCTTCCGGTTCATTGCGGATATAGACCCTCACTTTGGACGGTGAGGGGCTCATATTTTTATCCACTTCATCCTCTTTATCCTCTTCGCCATTGATGGCATTACTTTGCTGAATTCCAATTCTGGCATTGATGGTGATTAGATATTTCAGCCCTTTATCCACAGCTGCAATTGAGATGTGTCTATTTGTATCTGAGTGCATGGGGCTCTTCAGGTCCTCAAGTACCGTAGGGGCCAAGGGCCACTTGTCAAAGTGTTCTAACAATGGATTTCCATTAATTAGGTACTGAGTGGTATGGCAACAGGAAGATGCTGCAGCGATGGAAAAGACATTTTCGTTAAATTGCTCCTTACTGATCTCACTAACCAATTCTCTTTCTCTAGCCACATATGTCAATACTTTGCAATCACCAGTATAATTGTGGGACGTCAAACCCAAACCATCTGGGTCACTCTGGGTATTGTTTTTTGGCTCATGCAAGAGCTGTATAGCTCGTGAGGCCAATACTTTTAGAGGCAGGACCTTACATTGATCGATGTTCTTTTTGGAGACAGTGCTGAGTGTAAGTCCATTCACGTCTTCCTTCGTACCAGGAATGAAACGACATATTCCTGAGGCAATGCTTTCAAGGCTAGGCATGAAGACATTACAGGGAGAGATTAGGCTTTCGGGGCACAGGTTGCATTCTTGCCAGTTCCATAGGTTTCCAGTATGTAGAGCAACGGGAGTACTGGCAGTGCAGTCATGAAAGACGGCTGTGGTTAGTGAAGCGACAGAGGGACAGCTCATTGCACAGGGCATGGTGTTGCTTACCAGGGAGCTTGCGCTCGTGCTGTGACCATGCATTTCTCCAGCTCTTAGGGCTAGGAATCTTCTTTGGTGCAGCGTGAGAGGAGGGCCCAACCCCCCCTCCTTCCTACCTCCGGATTAGCACAAGTACAGGCACTCGCTCTGGACACGCAGCAGCAGTCTGGTATGATGGTTGAAGTGGCAGTTATACTGGGCGTGCAAGCCTTCTTCATTTTGTCCCCATTTGACATGCTGCTCGGGTCGCACTCCAGCGCACCCCGAGCAACACGAATAACACTCTGCACACTCCGCGTTGCTCCACGACGGGGGCAGAGCTTTTATGAGGAATGGACTTCCTCAAACAACGAGGTGGACAGGCAGCAAACTCCTCGTTCTGGCAACAGGCAGCAGAGTCTCCAACACGAATAACACTCTGCACACTCTGCCCATTCTCTTCATGGTGAGCTGGTATAAATGTGCAACATGATTCTCTGATTTTGGCACAAACACCTCCATCCATGGCTGTAATCATGTCCAGGACATATCTATTCTGGAGTGTCATCAGTTCTTCCTTGATTGCATTGAATCCCTTTATGGTAGTGTTGATTGTCTGCAGAAGCTCCCATCTGGTTATCTGTAACCATTTGGCATTCGTCATCAACTGGATCCTTGGCATGAAGATTGTCCTGAATATTGCTGACTGAACAATCGGTGTTCATATGTGATGGTATCAGAAGCTTCTATTCATTGAGCTGAGAAATAGTTATCCCTCTTTGTTCGATTGAGAAATTCAAGGGATCTCTTCTTCCTTAGATGAGCATCAGCCTTTGGAAACTCCCCAATATTCAAGTCACTTTTTGGAATCACTAGTGCTGGAATGTGAATAATCACTATGGAACAAAGTCCTCCCCAGTCCCTAGGTAGCTTCATATAAGCTCTGGATCCACAAGCCCAGTAGTGGTCCATTATCACTACTGCCCCATCCTACATTCCTGGTAAATCAAAGATTCAACCGCACTGTAGGTTCTCTCCAACTTTTCTTGTGCCATTGTTTCTGAAGTATAGCTCTGCACTTGCCAGAGGCACTATCTGCACTGGGCATCCTCTATCATCATCAACCAATGACAGCAGCTTGGCAACCTTGGGCCAGAGAGGTTTGAATCCCTTCTCCACACGATCAATAACTGGTTTATGATGTCCTGTTACTGTCAATGCTCTGCATATGACTATGCCTTCTTCCCAGCCATCTGGTGAGAGTACTGTTCCCCAGATTTGCATCTGATCTCTCTCCTTGCATCTTCGTATTTCTTCATCATTCCTTCCTTGGCAATTGAGTTTTCTGTTTATCAACCATCTGATTCCTGCTCCTCTCATTCGAGGCTGTTCCTACCTTATCATACGATCTCTGACGTGTGTGGTCTTGTTCTTGTTTTCAAATCTTGAACATAATCATTGTCTTCTACTGACCATTCTGTCACCCATACCAAGGATGCTGTTCAATCATGGAATTGATATATGATATGATATGGCATTTATAGCACGCCTATACACAAGTGTTTCAAGGCGCAACAAGGCAAGGGAGGGGGGACAGAGGGAAGACAGAGGGAAGACAGAGACAACGATCTTACTAGGCCAGGTTACATTGAGATTGTGCAAGTGCAGGGGAGGGGGAAAGGGAAAGTGTGGGGGCAAGGTGGACGGGGCAGTGCAGTACATAGGATCAACAGTGACAAATAAATAGAATAAATAAAAACAAAAGGTAAAAAGTGCAGCCAGTTTGTGGCAAATGCAGGTATGCAGATGGCGGGGGAGGGGACCTGGGCCCGAGATCAGAGGGTAGTCAGGTGACCAGTGCAGTTTCAGTCAGGAGTTCAGCACGGGAGAGGAGGAGAGAAAGCAGAAGGAAGGTCTTGAGGTGTTTCCGGATTCGAAGATGGTTCTCCTCAAGTTTCAGGGAGGAAGGGAGTCTGTTCCAGAGGGAGGCCCTAGCCCAAAAAGAGATCTACTACCAACTCATTGCATGGAGAAGCGACTGAACCTAAGGGAGTTGGAGGTGGATGAGCTTGAGAAGGAAGATATTTAGGAAGAGCGACTTGAAGTTATTGAGGCCCCAGCCCCCAGAAGGCCTTGTGGACAATGCAGATGGTTTTAAACTTAATCCTCACAGTCACTGCAGAGGGCAGAGAATAGAAGCAGGCAGATTTAGAAAATGGTGCCGGTGCATCCGGCATGGTCTGCTCGCAGGTGCCGGTCCACCCGCCAGGTCAGACCTGGTGGGTCGAAAAGGCACTTGCGAGTAGAACTCGTTTTTTGCCAGTATGGTAACAACGGCGCCATCAGGCTCACTGGTACTGTTTTTACTGTACCAGAAAACTTGGAATGAGGTCCAGTGAGTTTCTGGCGGAAGGAGAGGAAAGGAAGAAAACCTGTGAAGAGGTGCAGCTGGTCGTGTGACTTATTATTAGAGACATCAGAGATGTGGGGAGAGAAGGAGAGTGTGGAGTCGAAGATGACCCCGAGGTTTTTAGCCTCACAGGTGGGAGAAGGAAGACGGCCAAGAGAGGCTGACCAGAGAGCGATAGGGAGGGAGCAGATTTACCAATGAGTAGACTCTCAGTCTTAAGGCAGAGATAATTGGCAGCACACCACTCCTGGATAGCGGACAGACAATCAGAGATGACAGAAGGAGAAGAGGTGGCATAAGGGAGCCTGAAAATGAGCTGAGTATTGCCTGCATAGCACTGAAAGTTTTGGCAGAGAGTGGCAATGCGGTGGGCAAGAAGAGCCAGGTATTGGTGGAACACCCAGCGAGTGGGGTTAGACCCCTGGGTAACACCACCGGTAGAGATAGAGATAAAGGAGAAGAAGGACCCAAGTTTAACCTGGGAGGGTCGATCAGAAAGGAAATAGGTCAGCCAAGCCATGGCCTGATCAGTGATACCCAGGTTACCACAGAGAGGGCTGAGCAGGGTGGCATGGTTGACCGTGTCAAAGGCAGACACAAAGAATCTGGGTCGTATAACCTCTCGTATAGCAGAGTGCAAGGTGGATCAGGCAATGAGCTGTCTGGACGTCTATTTCTATAGCTATGAATGTCTTAGAATTCCCCTATGCATACGCTAGGAGAGCACAAACATAGCAATTCTCCTCAGTGGTTCTTTTTCCGACTTCTAGCATATGCTGATATGACATGTAGTTCCCCAAGTGTGCTGTACTGTCTAGATAATTATTTAACTCATAATCATCTTCTCTTGCACTTCTCTTGGGTCTCTTTCTTGTATAGTGAGTGTGTAAATAATGATCATGGATCATATCGAAAACAGACCTTCCTACCGGAGGAATCATAGGGACACTTGTCAGAGACATCTGTGATCTTACACTTGTCACTGGTATAGGGATAATCACATATGGTCTTGCTCTTCGTGTAACAGATTTGTCTGCAAGGTTCACTGATGAGGGGAGGATCAGGTGGACTGTTGCATTCTTTGGATCAATAAAGTAAACAGTGTGTACCAAAAGAATCAGAAAAACTATGATTAATGCTGTGCATGCATACATTATACACCAATACATCAGTCTCCACCTATGTCGATTTCCCATACGTCGCTGAGCTTGCTCGTTTCCCGCCACTGTATCACTTTCAGGATTCCACATTATGCCTGTGTACTACTTTTTAAGAAAGGAAAAAACCTTTTTAATCAGGCAAATTCTTTAAGTGCTACGATAATTGCAAAATTTGCTCAATGATTGCTGAGAGTAATCTCCTTATTGCTGGACCATTTTTGGGATTGTGCAGGAATACACAAATGTCAGTATATATGCATAATATATGTTTGAGCAGCCTGACTCATGGTCAGGGAAGTCGAAATATGTGTACACCGACGCAATTCAAGCTATAAAACAGCATAGAGCTAAAGTAGCCCCGAAGCTCGTCCATCTACGCTACTTTGACCCTGAAATCAAGGTTCGTAAAGCACAACTCAGTGCTGATCTTAGGCATTTTAGAAATGCGCTCTCCCCTCAATGTCAGCAATTAACAAATACTCTTAAAATGCGCTACAGAAATTGGCTAAAGTCGCACTAAGCTTCCATGTTACAAGAGGACGGATCTAGTATGTTAAAAACGCTAGCTAGCAAGAATATCGCGAGGATGTGGGATATGATAAATCAATCCATCTCTTCCGCACAGCTAGTTAGACAATCGACAGCGGTTTCGTCACAACTATGGGTTGATCATTTTAGCATGTTGTATGCTCCAGTAAAGGGAGAGATATCAATAGATATTATGAAATCACTTCCTCCTTTCCGTTTAGATTTTGAATGGTCGGAAATTTTAAACCTCATTAAATCTGCAAGTAACTCTAAAGCTAGTGGCCCTGATGGGTTGTCCAACTTCCATCTAAAAGAGAATCCAGATATTTGGACGTCAATTCTGTTTAAGATCTTCTCCACAGTGAATGTCACTCAGTCCTTGCCTGAGTCTTGAACTCAAGCTATCATAGTTCCGATATATAAAAAGGGAGAGAGAGCGTCACCTTCGAGCTATAGACCCATCTCCCTTTTAGACATTCCAGGGAAACTATTTGCTAAGATCATTCTTAAGAAGCTACAGACTTGGGTGAAAGAAAAAGGGCTGATTGACCCTTTTCAAGCAGGTTTTATGGCTGGGCTAGGTACGAACCTGAATATTATTTCGATAAATATGATTCAAGCTCAACAAATAAACCAAAATAGTCCACTATATCTGGGGTTTATAGATTTCTGAGCTGCATTTGATTCAGTGGATAGAAATTTGCTGCATGAAAAATTGAAGAAACATGATTGCCCAGACTCCCTACTCTCATTGATAATTTTACTTCACTGAAATACGTCAGTGACAGGATTTCTCTTGATGGCAAATTAACTCATATAATTAAAACAGAGTGAGGTTTAAAGCAAGGGTGTTCCCTCACAGCCTTTCTATTCAATTTTTTCATTTTAGATCTAGTGCTCGAATTCAGTAATTGTACTGGTGACCCGCCAAAACTAGGAGGCCAAATAATTGCCTATTTGCTATAAGCCGATGATCTTGTATTACTGTCACAAACACCACAAGGCCTTCAAAATATGCTGACCAAGTTGGGCCTCTATATACAAGCTAATCGGTTGGAAATTAATATTGCAAAGACCCAAATCCTCAAGTGTGGAAAACAGCAAATCACTAGGAGTAATATCTTCTCGTGGAGAATTCAAAATGGAAGCGTGCAGACTGCAACCCAGTATAAATATCTTGGGGTGTTTATCAACAATGTAATATGCAAACAAACGGAAGACCTAGTAAGGAAGCATAAAATGCAACAGCGTGTTTCGCAATCCCGATTGTTGATCGGGAAGTATGGGAAGTTTTCCATGAAGCATATTATTTTAATTTTATAAAATTAAGGTTCTCCCAATATTGCTGTACGGAATTGAAGGGTTTTTGCCAAGAGAAAAGTTTTACTGGGATCAACTAGAGTCAAGTTATTGGAAACAGATTCTATGCCTGCCTAATTCTGTACCGATAGCTATTTTGCGTTATGAGCTGGGATTAACATCTATGTATGCTCAAGTATCCTCGAAACAGTGTGCCTTGTTACGCAAATGCCTTCTGGAAAACGGAAGTAATAATATTTTGAAAGTGATTGCGCATTATCTGCTGAAATCTGTAAATCCCTTCGCCAAACTGGGAGCTGTGGGGTTTTGGTACCGGGACGTGACGTCACACGACCTCCCAGCACTCAGTGCCATGGGAAATTAAACACAGAAGGAATTTGAGACCTGTTTCGGACAGGAAATGCACCTGATTTGTGTTCCTGCGTGCTGTGTACTTGCTCACACGGAAATGCAGGCCGGCGCTATTAGAATGCAGAGGGCCTTTACCTTGAGCAGAGCGCGCGCCGGGAGGGGCTCCATTCTTTCCGGGACCTTCTGTGCTTGTTCTTGCGCTCATGGCTGCACCATCAAGTTTCTTTAGAGGCTGACACTTGTGAATTAGCCTCCTGTGTTACAGGCGCTGCTTTGTCGGCGCTTGGCTCTTGTTTTCCAGCAGAGAACACTGGTCTGCACGGGTCAAGGCTGGCTGTGGCGTGCTGAGTGATTGAAAGCTCTCTGCATCTAATGTGGGGTGCCAACAGCATACTTACCAACATTCTGTGACCAAATAGATTTAGGATTTTTCAAGTTTCAAACATAATAATTTGCATAACAATGACATCACAGAAAAATACAAAACATACATTGTTGGCACCATTGAAGCATTCCAAAATACACAACCCATCTATCAGCACAACATGGAAAGAGTTTCAAATGTTAAAAAATATATAATTCGGAATGGTAAGTTAACACCAAATTCAATTACCTAACTTCACAGAAGGTAAACACACAGAGCTGGTAGGTAACCCTTGCCACTGCTCTGTAGCAGCAGCCCAGGCAGTACATATGTATTCCTGCAGTGCAAGTGGAACACTGAATAACATGGAGACTGATGACCTCCCTCAGTCTGATAGCAGATGCTGTGTGATGGTGTTACACTCTGCCACTTGCCTTCACTGGTGGTTCACCTAAGGGTTGTCCCGGCCAGAGTGCAGGACAGTCACGTAGCTGTCAGGTCAGTGGATTGGTCTGAGCCCAATCAAAGCAATCACCTACCAACCCACTGTACAGACAGCCTAACTAATGTGTTGCATGCTTTGCCCTGCAGCCTTCCTTAGAGTCACGTAAATTACCTGCCACTGTGAAAAGCAGTAGGATCTGTCACCAAAATCTGTATGCAGTAGGACTCCATAAAAAGCAGTAGCCTACTGCCTAAATCTGTAGGGTTGGCAAGTATGCAACAGAAGCCAAGGAAGGAGCTTGAGCAGTGGGGAGAGCTGTCTCCTACCCAAGGGCAGAGCCAGCCTCAACATTTTGCGGGGGCTGCTGGTAGTGAGTATGGAGCATAAAACCCATGGTGTTTTAGCCCCATCCTCCCCACCCCTCACCACTCCCTTCTTTTTAGGCCAAGAGGCTGAATCGCTATTTCATCTTCCTTAGGCCCATTAGGTGCCTCGTTCACCCCAATTCCGTGGATATTTACTTCCACAAAGATGCTAATCATGAGAGGCGCTGTGGTGACGGGAGCAGCCTCGGGACATACACTTGCCTCCAGGTCATCATCCACGCGGTGACCTGCCAGCGTCCCGGTGGGCTGGCGGAGGTGCCAGCAAAAGGAGCTAGTTTGCAGTTCTGAGCTGTGACGGGGCACTGGGCGGCACAGGAGTTAACAGGGACTGAAGGTGCCCGGCAGGGCAAGACCCGACAGGCCAGGCAACAGTGGTGTCAGCGGAGTGCACAACAGTTGTGGACAGTGGGCACCGGGTGGCGCGGGAGTCGGCTGGTGGTGGGGACAGCTGATCACTGGAGACTGGTAGATTTGTTGGGGGTGCCGGTGGCACAGGAACAACTGCAGGACTCAGCGGTTTTACCCTGAGGTATCGGCAAGTCAGGTAAGTCGCCGGTGAGAAAACCTATGGCTGGGTGGCTGGCGAGTAGTGCCGGGAGCCAGCAGGAGTAGCTAGGTCGTGCTGAGGGGAGCTTGTCACAACATGCACAACATGGCCTGGGAGGTCTGTCCTCCATTGCTGTTAGGGATAAACTAATGACGTCGGGACCATCACGTGACAAGGGAATAGTGACGTCGGCTTTTCTGGAGTGGGGCACAGCATTCAGCAAGGGTTTCCCATGCCGTTCCAAATGCGGCAAAGAAGTGGTGGCTGGCGGAGCTCTGCACTCTGCACGAAACTCTGTCAAGTGGTGTC
This sequence comes from Ambystoma mexicanum, assembly GCF_040938575.1. Taxonomy (NCBI): domain Eukaryota; kingdom Metazoa; phylum Chordata; class Amphibia; order Caudata; family Ambystomatidae; genus Ambystoma; species Ambystoma mexicanum. The sequence continues at coordinate 1,691,148,472 of NC_090932.1, read as the reverse complement.
GTCAGCTTTGGGCCTGGTCTCATGGAAAAGGCCTTGAATGGTGGGTGCTGTTTTCTGCGCTCCCGTGTCCAGGAGCTAGTGCAGATGTCTGGGGGCACTCTGGACAAAGAGTCGGTGGGATTACCCAGTAGGGTTGTGGACCAGGCGCTTTCAACAGATCCCACTGTTTGCTCCATCTGCACAGGTGGGGAGTTCTACAATGAGGTATTTTGCTGAACTTTTTCCGCTTTATTCAGAAACTGAAGGTTTGGATGCAGACCTTTGACCTTTGGGATTTATACTAGCAACTCAAGGCACTGAACTTAAATGTGGACTAGGTAGCAGTGTGGGGAGGCCTGTATTTATTTATTGCTGTTTCTTGTGGCATTTTGGAGGGGGACTTAGATCATTTGTGTGGGTTGGTTTAGGGGGGAAATGTTAATGTTCAAGGCCTGTTGTCATTTCATTGCTGTTGTGTTTATGTTGAGGCCTTCGGTGTAGGGTCCTGGGCTCTGCGTATCCTTAGCCTCTGCATTTATTTTGGTTTGGTGGGTGTAAGTTGGATGGCACTCTTCCCAGGCACATGCATGTGCAGGGTTTGCATTTTGGACACATGATCTTGTTGGGTACATGTGGGACATGTGGGTGCGGGGTGCCTTTTGGTTTCAGATTTATTATTGTTTTGCAGGATGGACCTGGTCATTAATTCAGAGTAGTGCAATTTGGAGAAATGTTCTCTAAGCTTTTCCGTTGCAGATTGGGTAAGGGGATTTTGGTGTTGGATTTGTTGTACTAGTGTTTGATTGTTGGTTGTTTTTTTTCTCCCTTGTTATGGGTGACTTGCGGTATTGCCGGGCGGATTCTGTGGTGTCTTGGTGGGTGTGCATATTTATTTCTTTGTGTGTAAGGCGTTTTGGGGTGCACGGTTGTTGTGCATTGAGCTGTGGGCTACAGCTAAAGGTTGGGGCTAAGGCTGGAGTATTTACTGTATACGGGGGCTGTGGGTTTACAGCCAGGATCTGGCTGCATTCTACATTTTGTTTTGGCATTTATCTGTGGTTGCAGCGGGTACATTTGATCCTTGAGTATCTTTAGTTGTGGGGCTGTTGTTCACCGGGTTGGGTCTTCATCCAACGTTGGGGCTTCAGATAGTGGGCAGGATTTTGACCTTTGGTTGTTTTCGGGGCTGTCAGGTTGCAGCCAGGATGTGTGTAATGTTTATTTGTCATGCTTTTCCATGTGTAGCGATGAGTTGCTTTCAGAAGTAAAGCCTGAAGCCTGGACTTGTAGTGCTCCTTGTGTGTATGTCAACATTGGTCAGGTTTTTGCGTCGTTTGCTTACCGTTAGTTTTGCGGGTGGCGTTGCATGGGTCCTTTTCGTCCATTGGTTTGGTTGGTGGGGAGGAGTATGTTGGTTCTGGCATGTTTTGGTGCATGCATTATCATTTTATTTCTGGAGGTGTCTAGTGGTGTGTAACATAGCATGGATGGCAATAGCCTGTTGTCTCACGCTGTGTTTTCTTTATGGCATCATGTTGTTTTCAGCTGCCATTCAAAAGAAGTGGGGGAGCAGTGGGGGCAGCCGAGCGGAGCCCAAGAGATGTTGGTGCAGGAGAGGTAGCAGAAGAGAGAGAGGACAGGATGTCCTGTGTTTTGGTGGTGAAATGTGCGGCCAGGGCTGAGCAAAGGGACTGTGTGGGTGCAGTAGAGAATGCGGCTGCCATAGGGTTGGCCAGTTTCTTGCAGACTTTGAAAAGTTTGGCTGTGTTGTTAGATACTGCGACGATGCAGGCTTGAATGTAGACTCTTTTCTTGGAATGGATGCAGAGTCTATATTGTCTTTGAAGAAGGCAGCAGGCCAGTTTGTCAGAGGGTGCAACCGATGTTCCCCATTTCCAATCTCCTTCTCTGCACTACCAGATCGGAGTCATATCAAGAGTTGCACTTTTTGCCAGGCTTCAGTTGGATCCTCATGACAAGGGCAAGCATGTCAGGAGTGTTGGAGATGGAACAGTAAACGTTAGAGAGCGCTATATATGGGTGGGAGTCAGCCACAGGTGTTGAAGGAGGAGAGTAGGTGGAGGCAAAAGCAGCCACTGACACTCTTTTCATGGGTCGGATGACCTTGAAGGCAGGTGGTGGTGTAGGGCGTGCCATTGTTAAAGGAGAGGTGAGCTTCAGGTGAGAAGAGAGAAGAGAATGAGAGTGAGGTAGTGAGAGGAATAGAGAGTCAGATGTCTGTGGAGATGAGAGCATCCAGGGTGTGGCCAGCAGTGTGCATTAGACCACAGGGTAGAATGGTAAGAGAAAGGGAGTCACACAGGTTTTGGAAAGGTCCTGAAGAGTCTGGAGAGTCAAGATGGATGTTAAGATCGCCCAGCAGGAGGTGTTGGGAAGGGGAGGGGAGGAGAGAAGAGGCCAGGTCAGCCCATTCTGAGAGTAAGAGGATGCCCTGGCCTGGGGGACGATAGAAGATGGCCAAAGTAAGAGAGGCAACAGTCGAGAGAGAGAGCCTACAGACCAGACATTCAACGGTAGAGTAGACTTGAGTGGGAACAATGGAAACAAGGATCCACTCAAGAAAGATCAAGGCTACTCCACCTCCTGGCCTGTTGGGCTTGGGCATGGAGAGGATCGTATAGCCTTCAGGGAGAAGACTGTCAAAATACATGACAGAGCTGTCAAACCATGTCTCAGTAAGAGCAAGAACATCAAGGGCCATGAGTTCAAGAAGGTGGCAGATGTCAGAGGAGTGCCTGACAGCAGAGAGAGTTTAGTGTGGCAACATGGAGAAGGTTGCCATTTTGAAGGATTTACAGGGGGTGCAGGGTACATAGGTCCCTCCCATAAGCGACAAGAGCGCCTGTGAGATAGAGGAAGGAGGAGGCAAGGATGACAAAGGTGATATTGAGGAGGGTGCAGGCAAGGGTACCAGTGTGGGAGGGGCTGCAGAAGACAAGGGCGCTCCAGGTGGTGCAGAAATGGGTGGCAAGGGCAGCAGGATGGAAGAGGCTGACGAGGTTGTCAGTGTAGTGTGAGTAGGCAAGGGCGCCTGTACAGTTGAAAGCGACAAGAAGGGCGTTGTGAGTGAGGTGGTGAGGTTGGTAGGAGGCAAGGTAACCAAGATGGTCATAGTTGGCAAGGGAGCCTGGGTGGCCGTATGAGCAGGTGGCAAGGGAGTCTACGGGGAGGAAAGAGGAAAGTTGATAAGGCTAGGACAGAGCCTATCAAAAAGTAAGAGGTTGGGTTGAGGCCCTTGTACCAGGATGGTACGATTTCGATAGACATTTATGATGGCCCTTATGATGCCCCTGCAGGAGGAAAAGGAGGTAAGAAGGGCCTCCCAGCGGGTGCCGCCATTTATGTGTGAGGAAGAGTAAGGAGAGAGCAGAGCGACCATATGGAGAGTCCATAGGTCAGGAGAAGGAACAACAAAGAGTATGTTGTGAGAGTCTCTTTGACAGAAGCACTGATGTAGGTGTCAGCAATAGGAAGGCCTGGGTTGGAGTCCAGTATGTCCTTCTTGTGTTTTGTTTTTGCCCAATTTAGTAAGAGGTGAAGGATAGGAGATGGAGAAGCAGTTAGAGAAGAAGGGGGATAGAAAGTGCCATAGTGAGTGGCACAGAGTGTGGCACACTTAACCCGGCAGAGCAGTTGAGGTACGTGGGAGGAGGTAGGCCAGGAGTGAGCAAGTGCACAGGGAGACACAAATGGGACAGGTAAGAGACACTGGGAAATGAAGAGGGTGAGGGAACAGATAACAGTCAAAAACCGAGGGCAGAAGAGGTGACCAATCACCACATTCCCATGAAAAGCAGGATGTGCACGCACCTAAAACGGATTGTAGAAACAGCTGCAAAATCAATGCAGGATGTGAACACAATTAAATTTGACTTTTACAACAATCATCAAAACATGTAGGATGTGAACACAGCTAAATTCGATTTTAGAAACAGTAGCAAAAACAATGCAGGATGTGAACACAGCTAAAGTTGATTATAGAAACAGTAGCAGACCCAATGCAGGATGTGAGCACAGCTAAAGTCGAAACAGTAGCAGACCCAATGCAGGATGTGAGCACAGCTAAAGTTGAAACAGTAGCAAAACCAATGCAGGATGTGAAGACAGCTAAAGTCGATTTTAGAAACAGTAGCAAAAACAATACAGGATGTGAACACAGCTAAAGTCGATTATAATAACAGTAGCAGACCCAATGCAGAATGTGAGCACAGCTAAAGTCGAAACAGTAGCAAAACCAATGCAGGGTGTGAGCACAGCTGAATTCGATTTTAGAAACAGTATCCTACCCAATGTAGGATGGGAAAACAGCAAAATTCGATTTTAGAAATAGTAGGAGACCCAATGCAGGATGTGAACACAGCTAAATTTGATTTTAGAAACAGTAGCAGACCCAATGCAGTATGCAAACAGAGCTAAATTCGATTTTAGAAACAGAAGCAGACCCAATGCAGGATGTGAACACAACTAAATTCAATTTTGTAAAACAGCAGCAAAACCAATGCAGAATGTGAGCACCGCTAAATTCGATTTTTAAAACAGCAGCAAAACCAATGCAGAATGGATGAGGTACCCAGCATCAAGATGCTTATTTATGGTTAGAGAAACAGCAGAGGGGCCCACAACAACCAGCCAGTTCCAGACAGGAACAGACAGGAGGCTTAGGAGTGGGTCCTTTGGAGGCGGTCTGGATTCGCCAGTCAGCTCGCCTGATTGGGTCTTATAAGGCACAGGGGGCCCAATCTCAGCGTGATGTAGAAGAACAAAGGCAAGCCCTCCTGGGACTACAGAAAGGTGGTTGTCATGATGGCATGGGTGTCCCTCATGGGGAAACAGTGTTATCTGAAGCAAAGCGACACATGAGGCAGCGTGGGAGTGCTCATGCCGGCATACAATTTAAATAAGCATCATTCTGTTAATTGTAGGATTTTAAATTTGGCAAAAAATTTGCAAATGCACATGCTGTGCAGCACACAGACACAAATGCAGATCAAAGGTAGCATGCAGGCTTAAAAACACTGAAGGCATTAGAAAGCAACATTAAGGCAACAACATAAAAGCAACATTAAGACAACAACATAAAAGCCGATTTCCGATGATTCAGACGAATGCCTCTAAGCAGAGTTAAGAGAATTCCACAGGTCGGCGTAAAAGGGTCAGAATAAAACTAAATGTGCCAGAGCGTCAATAGTCTCACAATAGCAACAACTATCAGTGTTGTACTTCATGCCTAACCAGTGACAAGTAATTACCTTTAACGGCAAAATATTTAGTCTAGCTTGGGACAGAAGTGATCCATGGCAACAATTAGTCACAAAATCAAGATACACTGCCTTCTCTTTTGGTGGTGAGATGGAGAGACACTGTCTTACAGAAGACTTCACAAGGTTAATATGGTCCCGCCTGCTACCCCAGATATTCAAAAATCAGATTTTAAATTCCTCCCCAAACATATGTGATGAATTTGGACTATTCTTCCCTTGCCCCCTGGTGGGAGCCACCTCCTTTGAGGCTAGGGAGGTGAGTCCGCTCAGGAAAACCTTCCCTTGGGGTCTGGGCAAAAGGGACCTCAGTGGGAATGACTCCCCTCTTGGGGACAAGGTCTCCCATTCCTACAAGAAACTCCCTGTCCCGAACCCATTATCCATCTAGATGGGAATCTGAAAGATATTAGTTAATACTGGTTTTAATTCAGAATATAGTGATATTTTTTCAATCTCTTTGGCTTCAGGTAATGCTGGATCCCACCTGATCTCCACAGTCAAAGCAGAATAACACTCCCCTTTTGTTGGTGATGACGTACATAAAACCACAAGGAATCTTGAAGAGTGGAGAGAGAATCCTATGCAGAGACGAGCCTCTGACGGTAACTCATCCTGGAGGGGCCGAGCAACGCTACACCGCATAACGGGCAGTAACGTAGAGAGCTAGCGAATCGTTAACGAGATGGAATGGAAGGCTGCCATCCTGACCGATCAAGATGCCAAGATACGGAGAGATATAGAGACGGTAAAGCAACCATCCACCTGGTGGTGCTATTACACAGAAGCCGTGGTGGGTCTCGGGCCCGTTAACTCATGTTGAGACCAGACTGCAGCAGAGAAGTTGGATCCACAATTTCCACATGAGAAGTTCATTAGCTGCCGAGCCGAGCAGCAGAAGCGAAGCTCCCAAAGAGGTAACACCGTTGAAAAGGGCGAACAGTGACTAAAGAGGCTGTGAAAGCCACAAGGGTTACGGGAGCCTGAAATACCCGAACGGGCAGATGCCCTACTGAGGCTACACTAAAGGAAGCCTGACAGAGAGGAAGAGGACTTTGGGGAGTCCTGGAAACGCAGAACTTAGTGACCAAAACTGGGAGGAGAGAGAATCTAGAGGGTTCAAGTTTCTAAGAACAGGATAAGGGCACTGCCAAGCACCAAGTAGGAATGGGTGGGAAAGGCATACCCATGGAATACATGTGAAGACTTGTATTGGGAGGCAGATGAATAGGTCAACCATAGCTTCTGCCCCTCCCTTGCATCAATATCACAAAGGTGAGAGACGTTGCTCACTGAGACAGCCGTTCCGCCCTTCTCCCCCACAGGTACAGCAAGGTTTGAGAACAATGTGAGCTGAAGATGGCAAAAGCATTCAAACAAACATTGTTTTTTTTTTTTTTTAAACTTCTTTTTATTATTCATTTAGCGTGGCAGCAAAAAAGACAGGCGAACATCGCCAGGCAGGTACAATACAAGTACAATAAATATACAGTGCAGGTAAACAGGAGTTACATCGGAGATGAACACAGCCATTGGGCACTTTTATAACATAAACAACAAAAAGTCCGGAAGCTATGATGGAGGCGAGAGCCCGGGTCGGTGGGGAGAGGTGGCTAGAGGAGATGTGGCCGGTGTCACATTCAGATCTGACATATAAGATCGGAATTTGAGCCAGACATTCCTGGGCCTAGAGTGGGTAGGTTGTAGGTGAGACCAGGCTTCCTCCGAGTCCGAGGCCCACGTGACCGCTCTTAGCCATTGGGCATGCGTGGGAGGCAAGGGGCGAAGCCAGCACAGTAGGATGGATCGAACAGCAAGAAGAATGCAGAGGCCCGCTAGTTTTCTGGAGTTCCGGGGGAGGCCCGGGAGGTCGTGAAAGAGGCATACCACCGGGGAGGGATTGATGGGGTGGTCGAGCATAGCCGACACCGTCGAGCAGACTGCCTCCCAAAACTGTCAAAGGCGGGGGCAGGACCAAATCATATGAATGTAATCAGCCGCATCAAGGCCGCACCTAGGGCAGCTGGAGGGGTGATCACTGGACAAGTGGTGTAATCTGATCGGGGTTTAGTGGAACCTATGTAGGATTTTGAACTGTATCAATTTAAAGCGGGAGTTGAAAGACACCCGGTTTATGCGATCACACAAGTGCGCCCAGCGCTCATGAGACATTTCAACACCAAGGTCCACCTCCCACGCCCGCCTCAGCTTAGTGAATTCTGGAATAGATCTGGATTGCAGCATGGTGTATAGTCTAGATATTTTACCTCTAGTGGGCGAGGGGGAGGTGAGCTCCTCGATAATAGGGTCATCCGGTGGTAAAGCCGGGAACATCGGATAATTATGCTTAAGGGTCCTGCGAAGAGATGAATATTGGAGCCACACACTCCGGCCTCTTCTCAAGGATAATGGGAGGTCGGGCCATTCGACAAATATTCCCTGATCGAACACATCGCGCAGCAACCCATATCCCGCCTCAGCCCAGCGTTGGACCATGGCTGATGGCACCCGTGGGACCCCAGGTAGGAAGTTCCAAAGAGGGAGGTTACCATGGAAGGTGTGAACAGTACCAGACAATTTCCATGTTTTGGCCAGTGCCAGGGATGTGCAGGCAACTGGGCTCTGTGAGTCCAGCTCCAGAGGGGTGGGCTGTATCACCAAGGAGCGAATGTCACGGTCACAGACCGCAAGTTTCTCGAGTCTGACATGTGGGGGGGGTCTGTTGCGTTAAACCAGTAGGATGTATATTGGATTTGGGATACCAGCCAGTATTTAAAGAAGTCAGGGGCACCAAAGCCCCCATAAACCATAGGGGTAGATAAGGTATTCAGTTTAAGGCGGACCGCGCCCGAATGCCAAAGGAAGGAATTGACCGTGCGAGTCAGTTCCCGGAAGAAACCACCCCCCGGCCACAGGGGGATATTGGTGAACTTGTAGAGTAACTGGGGCAACACCACCATTTTCAGTAGGCCTATCCTGCCTGCGAGGGATATTGGGAGTTTGTCCCAGGCTAGAACCTTAGATGACAAATGTGTGAGATACTTTTGATAGTTCTTGTTGAAAGTCAGCGCTCGATGGCGCGTTATCTCGATCCCCAGATAGGTGAAAGTAGACTGAGCCCATGTGAACCCCTGGGTGTCCGGGGGGGGGGGGGGTGCATTCTGCAAGAGGGAAAAGTGTAGATTTCGAGCAATTCACCTTGAGGCCAGAGATTCGGCCAAAGTGCTTGACGTCTTCCAGTATTGGGGATAAGTTGATAAGTTGACGGAGGGAGAGCGTATAAGCAACAAAGCATCATCGGCATATAGAGACACTATGTCCGCCTGGCCCGCAGTACGGAGTCCTCTATGTGCGTGGAATTGACGGAGCATGTCAGCGAAGGGCTCTATTGCTATAGCGAAGATCAGGGGAGAGAAGGGGCATCCCTGTCTCGTCCCCCTGGCGATCCCAAAGCGGGGGGAACAGTGGTCACCTGTACGGACCCTAGCCACGGGGTCAGAGTAGAGCAATCTGACCCAGGAGAGAAAAGAGGGACCAAACCTACAGCTCTCGAGGACCCGCCACAAATACCTCCATGAAACCGAATCAAACGCCTTTTGCATGTCGAGGGTGGCCGCTACCGCGTGTGTCTCGGGGTTTATTCTGTTAATTATATTAAAGAGACGCCTAAGGTTCAGGGAGGTAGAGCAACCGGGGATGAAGCCCCCCTGATCCGGATGGATGACAGATGGCAAGAGGGGAGCCAACCGGAGTGCCAGTGCCTTAGCAAATATTTTGACATCGCAGTTTATAAGTGAGAGCGGGCGGTACGAACCGCATTGTGAGGGGGATTTACCAGGTTTAAGGAGTACCATAATAGTGGCTTCACGGAGTGAGGGGGGAAATACCCCGGCTTCAACCGACTCCTCCCAGAGAGCCAACAGGTGAGGGAGCAATAGTCGTTTATAGCGCTTATAAAATTCAACTGGGATACCATCCGAACCAGGGGCCTTCCCCGAGGATAAGGAGTCCACTGCATCAGAGAGTTCCTCAAGCGTAAGTGGGGAATCAAGAGAACCCGCGGACTCCGGAGAGAGAGTCGTCAAAGGAAGGGTATCGAGGAAGGAGTCGATCTCCACCGCTGGCACCTCATCAGAGTTGGAATATAGGGTTTCATAGAAATTGAAAAATTCAGTATTGATGTCTTGTGAGGCGACTGCCATAGAGCCGTCCGGTCTCTCGATCCCAAGTATATGCGGGGACCCCATCTCGTGACGGATAAGTCTCGCCAGAAATCGGCCAGGGCGCTCACCCTCCCCGTATCTCCTCGCCATGCCAGGGTTATCCAAGAATTTTTGTTCGCGCTCCGCCAGGGATCGGAACGTATCCAGCTCCATCCCGATGTCAGCCAGGGTTCCCGGAGTGGAGTGAAGTGAACATTGAGCCTCAAGGGTTGATAATTTAGATTCGCTCTCTGCGAGGTTTCTACGGATCTATTTAAGAACACCGTTCTCCTTCGACAGCGCCATCCCTCTAATGTAAACCTTGAAGGACTCCCATAGAATGGCCTGCGATGCTACCGAACCTGTGTTCGTCTCAAAGAACTCCTCGATAGATAGCTCAGAGCAAAATTCCGGGTCTAGCAGGGAAAGAGGCTTCAGCCTCCAACGTCGGGTACAGCCCGGATCCGGTCCCCAATTCATGGTAATGGTCACAGGAGAGTGGTCAGACAGGGTCCTGGGGAGAATCTGTAGCTGTATGACATTCTTAACCAGGACATTGGAGATCACCCATCTGTCAATACGGGAATAAGAATCATGGACCGAAGAGTAGAAAGAATAAACGCGGGAATCCGGGTAAAAGAACCTCCATGCATCGACCATGGCGAGACGGGGAAGGGACGATAGTGCAGCGTAGGCTGCTCTAGAGAGTTGACGAGGTTTGGACCCAGACCTATCGAGGGTTACATCGAAAATTGTGTTGAAATCCCCCCCCCCCAGAGGATGGGGACAAGGGGGAAGCCATCGAGAAGGGACGAGACCTGTACATAGAATTCTGGATCATCTATATTGGGACCATAAATGTTCAGTAGGACTATCTCCTTATTTTGAAGCGTAGCATGAAGCAGTACATATCTGCCCTGAGGGTCTATGTGTGAGGAGATGAGAGTGAACTTGAGACTCTTATGGATGAGGGTCATGACCCCACGGCTTTGGGAAGAAAAATCGGTGGAGAATCTGTGGGGGCCCCATGATTTGGCAAATCTTATGCACTGTTCTGTGCGGGCATGTGTCTCCTGTAAGAAGAGAACCTTGGATCCATGACGCTCAGCCAGTAGCAGTAGCTGCCTCATCTTTTTGTAGTTACCCAACCCCCGAACATTCCAGCTCATAAAAGTCAAGTCGCTCCCAGACATTGATGCGAGGACAAATATATCAGAGAAAATACCAATAGCCAATGGGCCAGTTTAGCAACCTTGCAGTAACAGTCGTTGAGTACCACATTGCGGTCTGTAATTGCTGCCAACGCTAAGCTTTTTGTAACATAACCCCCAACATGAAACACCCCCCCACACCCCCCCCAAACAGAGGGATGACAATCCCAAAACCCCTCAACAAAAACCAAACCAAAGGCATCAGCGCCTAGGGGCCTGTAGGCCGGATTGGCCGTGTCTCTCCGGGCACGGCAGGTCAAAGTGAAATGAAAGGTGCCAACAGTGAGAACTTGTACGTAGCTTGGGCGGAGATGTTGCACATGTTGATGCGGCACATATTCATGTTAGTGAACATTCTAAACAGGTTACAGAGTAGAAAACTAGTGTGACTCCAGTATAGGAAGGTGACAGGGTGCGGGCCCTCCTTGACCGTGCTAGAGGGTAGCAGTAGGACCTTGGACAGAGAGGGGGTATTAGCCTGGGAAATGTTCGTCCAGGAACTTAGAGGCCTCTTCTGGAAGAGTGAAGAAGAACACCTGGTTGGCGTGTTCTACACGAAGTTTGGCGGGGGTAGAGCATGGCGTATTTAACTGAGAGATCACGCAGCCTGCGTTTTACCGCCAGGAAAGTCTTGCGATCACGTTGAACGGCCACCGAGAAGTCTGGATAGAGGTGGATCCTCGCACCGCCCAGTAAGAGCTCACCCATGAGCCTTGCGGCCCTGAGGAGGGCATCGCGGTCACGAAAATTCAGCACACGGGCTATGATGGGCCGAGGAGGAGCGCCGGGCCTGGGTTTAGCCGTTAGGGCTCGGTGCGCATGCTCTATGTAAAATTGCGGGGAAAGTTGGGGTGAATCGAGGAGAGTCAGCAATGTATGTTCGACAAAGTCTTCCATTGATTCATGAACTTCATTCTCAGGAACGCCGATAATACGAAGGTTATTGCGCCGTGATCGGGATTCCAAGTCCTCGTTCTTCTTTTCCACGTCGAGGACTTGATTGGAAAGGGCGATGACCTTGGAGCGCAGAGCACCCAATGCATCCTCAGCGGAGCCCACCCTTGTCTCGACCTACGCCACCCGGCTATCCGTCCTCTCAATATGGGCCTTGATAGAGGATATAGTGCCGTTCATGTCATCTAGTTTTGAGTGGAGTGCGGTGAAGCCCTCCCGGATAAAATCCATCATGTTTTGAGACTCCGGAGCTATGGAGGATGATGACGCCGTTGGAACCTGCTCGGTGGTTTCCTCTGGCAGTCTCACCGATAACTTTGCGAACATATTGATGGAGCTCTGTCTCTTTGAGGCCCCCTTGGTCATCCTGGCAAGGTTGGGGTTCCAATAGAGTAAGTGGGGGGGTCCCATCAGCTCAAGAGAGGGAGGTATGGGAACCTCGCGGGACGTGATGTAGAGCAGGTGATTTTCAGAGGGGAGGCCAGCGACTGTAGACCCGTTATGTGGGGACTGTGGCGGCCGGTGGGGCCCGTGGAGGCGAAGCCCGGAGAGATCAGGTGTAGGCGGCCCAGGGGCCGAGGGCGGTGGTGTGTAGCGGCCGCCGTGGGAGCCGAGGTCAAGGAATGGTAGTTCAAGCGAGCCTGTAGGAGGGGTAGGGAAGAGCCCCAACCGGCCCCCCGTTGAAATGGACAGGCTGAGACTCCATAACAGCGATGTAGGATGAACCAATCCCGAGGATCTTCAGGCCAGGAGGTCCCTCAATGTAGATAATATTAATGTTGTGGGTGACTGGCGTGGCCCAGAGCCCCCCATGTTAATTGCCAGATCAGCGGGAGAGAGGGGCACCCAGGTGATGTAACTCCAGGGCGAGGCCGACTGCGCTGGGTGAGAGCGCCAGCACACAGCAAGGTGGGCCCCAAGTCACTGAGGCCGGCACCACCAGAGTGAGGCGGTACCCCCCCACACACCACGTACCTTATTGGGCCCGGGGCCCTACAGTGTGTGTCAACAGGGGAGCGCGGCGCTAGGCGTCCAGTGGGGCACCGCAGCTCGACCCCTCCATAGAAGTGTCCCCGAGGGAGGGGGCCTCCAGCCGTCGGCTCCCACGGCGAGCAGGACCACAGTCCGGGAAGGGCCAGGCCACAGCGGTGGCAAGGACACACCACGAGGCGGCACCGGGTTGCGCCGCGGCCGCAGCCGTATGTGTGCCGCCCCTCCGCGATGGTAGGGAGCGCAGGGTCCGGGCTCCGGTCAGTCAGCGAGCTCCGGCGGGAGTGGGTGAGGATCCTCGCTGGAGCTTGTGGCAGCTGCAGCAATCCAAGAAGCCCGGCACGTCCCGCAGCCGAGGAAGGGCGTCGGCGCGAAGCCGCCTCGCAGGTGGGGGAGGGGCGGAGAGATGACTGGATCTCGGGGTCCCCGGCCCCGTTTCGCGTCGGGGTTCGATCCAAATGAAGCACGGATCGTCCTCGATCGAGTCGTGCCCTCCGGAGTCCTGTGCGAATCCAGAAAGGTGCCCCAAAAGAGGATCCTGTGACTGCCTGCTGCGGAGAGTCACGTTCAGGCGGCCATCTTGTTCGGCGCTCAACAGCGCCCCCAAACAAACATTGTAACATTAAAAAAGCATGCATTAGACACGAAGCAAACATGCACTTCACATGAAGAATACATACAATAGGTAATATATTCATTTAGACACAAAGACAATAAACATATCAAACACAGACATACAGAACCATAACATGACCAATATATAAGGTGCATGCAAAGTGAACAACATGCAAATATAGCTAAATAACACAGAAGCAAGAGTGCAGTTAGGCAGCCATCTTATAAAGAAATGGAGCCAGAGCATGTCTCTGAATAAGCACAAGCCTTAAAGCCTCGGAAAAACTCAAACGTCTGAATGCACAGAATAACATGTCCGTGCAGAGCTCAGACAGTGGCAAACAACTAATGCCAAGGATAAAGTGATATTAGGGAGGATCAGAACGATAGAGCGAAGGCATGAGATAGCATTTCCCAAGACGCAAGCAGTATACTCCCAAATTAATTCAAGTTTTAGAAGAACACAACCAGCCTTTGTTAACCAGGTGCAACAAAACATTAAAGCAAAAGACTCCATGAAGAGTAACTCAAGAGTGTCCCAGTGGTAATAGAAAACACTTCCATTAATATTAGCTGAAGTCTCAATAAATAAGAGGTAAATCTATTCCAAACACAGTCCAATCACATGCGACCCATAATTGGAGAACACTGGCCTTTAAATTGAAGCAAACACAGATAGGACACCTACAGTACTTCCTAAATGCACACGTTGAGATGAGGCACCACACAAGGCCATGTAAAATGGGATTGCCCGGTCTCATTGCCTGGGAATGAGGGATGGTACCTTTTAATTGAAGGAAGAATGTCCCATGGGCCTCCCTCCCCCTATTCTATGTCTGGCTCCTATCCTGATGACCTGCAAATGTCTAAGGTTGGTAAGCAATGTGGCAACCTATCAAAATCCTTAGCGACATTCCGCCCATCAAGAAGTATGTCAACCTATCCATTTCCCAGAAGATGCTATAGTTTAACTTTTATCAAAATAGGGGTGGTTTGCAGGTCGCCCCATCAGATATGTATAACCCAATGGACTTTTTTACCCGTATGTAATCTATATATAGCCAAACGGACTAACTTATCCCTGTTTCTCGTAACAGGTATTATGTTTTGATGTCATTGATGACACATTTGAAGTACTTCGGCAATGCTTTTCACAAGTATGGTGAGAGCGATGAGATTTCAAAGCTTCTATGCTGTCGCGCTTTGTTTCAATGTGAATAAAGGTGGGTTTTGCCATGCACTTTGTCTACTCCATCACTCAGTCTGGTTTGGATCGACTTTGATTCCTCTGGACATACCTGGGATTTCTGGCCCACCTCATCACTTGAAACTTAATATACAGAACCTGCAGACAGGCTGAGGACGATACGGTGAGAAACTGATGAAGTTTCTGAAAGAGATACAGAACTTTCTGAACTTTTATACCTGTTTCTGAGAAAAAGGATCCAAGTGTTGGGCCTGGCCGAACCCAAGGACAGAGGCTATGGTTCCGGTCTCCTTTTTTTCCATTCTAAAACCACCGAGACTAGAGTTGTGTAATGTAAGTTAACCATTCTATTTTATAATGATTTCCCAAAGACGATAAATGCATAATCAGAACTCGTTTCCACTTTCTTCTTGGATTGACCACAGGGGAAAACCAGAATAAAATGGTTTAAGCGTCTTCAGAGTCCCTGTTATATTCCCAAGTCCTGTTTCAAGATGTGTATGAAATGATGCTGTGGTCGTGGGCACTCCCAAAGGATGAGAGAGAAAAGAATTCTCCTCAGCTTGGAGTCCATTCCCATTTCCATTGCCACATAGTTCAGTACCATAGACTCCTGTTGCCACACTCTTTCCTCTATAGGCTGTTAGCACGTGACTTGCAGAAATGTGTTGCAGGATTCAACACAACTAAACATTGGAGTTTGCTTCATTGCCCTCCTTCTTGCCTTCCTTCTAGTCCTCTGACTTTCTACCCAACTGCTAAAAGTCATGCCAAGATTCTCAAAACAATGACAAAGTTTCATTTTGCAGCCACCCAGAAAGATTGTGGGGTCATGCAGATGTTTATTAGTAAAACAATGTACATTGCATTAGTTTGCATTAACCTTCAGACCCCCTATAATTCATAAACTTAGCATACCCTGTATGAGGCTCTAGAGTCTTAGGACTTCTGGCTAGCAGTTGTGCGGCATCGGTGTAGCTAAGAACAGGAAATGCCCTGCCCTCTCAGTGAGGTATATCAGCGATAAGGCTTTCTAAGCGAGGACGCAACTCTGCCAAACTTCCTACTCTATCCGCAACGATATTACTTACTTCACCTTCATTACCGTAGCTGACGCAATTCATAGAATCTAAGTGACGGGCATCTAGTACCTGGATAAGTGCCCCAGGAATTCCCATACTGCCTGCCCAGCGTCCTCCACCGGAAACCCCTGTCGACGTGGTCAAATGCTGAACAGAGTTCCATAAATGATATGATATGATATGATATGATATGGCATTTATAACGCCCCTATACACGGCGCGAGGCTGGGGTCCATCTGGGAAAAATGTACTTAGCAGCAGATGAAGATTTGTATATTGTTCAATAGGGCCCATTCCAGGCCTAAAGGCTAACTGGGTATCTGTGAGTACATGGTTTCCCAGGACCTATTGCTCAAGTTTTTTGTTGTATTTAAAACCAGAAAACATCTTTGATGTTCCGTCCAAAAGGCGAATCACACGATATGAGGACGGTACAGATGTAGGACCCTTCTTATAGGCACTATATTACAGTTTTTCCAGCTAGCGGGGATGGGGTTGGTTGACAAAAGCACATGGAATATCTGCACCAAAAAAAGGACCCACAGCTCATTTACATGAGCGAAAGAACTCATTCGGGTCCCCATCAGGACCAGTCTCCCCATGAGTCACCAATTTAGACTTTGTTCATTAAGGCAGTGTCAAATCTCACCTTTTCCTTGGCAAGCAATGGTTGGGGAGAACAGTTTAGGCTGCTGTCAATGGGAGATGTCGGATTGTTAGTTAGGGCTATGTAGCCCGCCCACATCGTTGTGTGGGCAGACCGCCGTTGCGGTCTTAGTTCCCGGCAAGGGAAGTGACGTTGGGCTAGGGAGGGGGCGGGACAGGAAAGGGGCAGTGTAACTTGAAAGGGGAATAAAGAAAGACGCATTGTTCCCCGGCTCCTCCCGTGTGACTTATTACGCGGTTCGGGGACCCACTCGCAACCCAGGGACCCCGCGCATCAGAGCAACGCCGACACTCAGGAGTACCGCGGAGGTCCGCGGTCGAGCGGCGTGGCGCGTCGGCGCACCTCCCACATCCTGCTGAGAGGCCGCGAACACGAGCGGCCGCAGCAAGCGGAGCCGCGGGGAGAGGCCACATACACGAGCGGCCGCAGCAAGTGGAGCCGCGGGGGAGAGGTCGCGGCTGCGCCTGCAAGGGAGCACGCATGCCAGGGGGCAAATTGCCAGGGTCCTGCCCCCCCTCCCCCACTTCAACCAGTGATCGGGAGGCCCTGAGGAGGGCCCCAAGGCCCAACCCAATAGGTCAAGCACACGCACCAGCCCGTGAGGGACACAACGGCAAGCCAGAGCCGGAAAAGAGGCCGCACATTGCCACACGGCGCCCCCGTCACAGCGAACATGTCAGGCCCAGCAAGCCCCGTAGCCTCCTCGTCAGATGGATCCGGAGCAGCGAACGATGGCAATCAACCGGCACCAGCTTCAGGTACCGCCGCCCACAACTTGCCACTACCGGGCCCCTTTGATGTGAGAGACACATCTAACCTAGGCCCCAGATGGGTCATATGGCTCAGGGATTTCAAATTCTACACGGGGGCGATAGGTCTGACAGACAACGCAATGCTAAAAAACACCCTCTTCATGACAGTAGGCCCCGCTGTCAGGGACATCGCAGGCGAACTGATGAACGTAGACACGGTCACCTATGCAGAACTACATGGGAAGCTAACAGAATACTTCACGCCCCATACAAACATTGACTATGAGCGCCACGTCTTTCACACCACGCGACAGGAGAAAGGAGAGTCCCTTGACAATTTCGTGATGCGCCTACGCATCAAGCTAAAATACTGTGAGTTCCACAAGTACTCCAACGACGAGGCGCTACGATCTCAAGTCATAGCTGGCTGCATCTCACAGCCATTCAGGAAACAGCTTCTCCAGAAACAAAGGTCCCTGGAGGAAATCCTTGCACTGGCCAGGATGGAAGCAGCAGTTGAGTCGCAACTCGACAGTCTAGGCAAAGTCACCATTCAACACCCGCCACCGACTGCTGAGACCATCAATAAGCTATACACGGCGCCCTCACCGAGTGGGAAAGGAACGGACGCCACGTGCTACAGATGCGGATTCGAGTATCCGCACGCGGGCGACTGCCCTGCAATTGGACAAAAGTGCGCCGCATGTGGCGGTATGGACCACTACAGAGCCGTATGCAAAAAACCACCGGGACAGGGACCCAGCAGAACGAGACAACAAGAGAGAAGGAGAAGCTCGAGACATAGCCCACCAGCAGGCAGAGGAGATGAAGACCAGCCGGGACCCAGGAGAGAAGAAAAACCACGAAGGAGCGCCTACACCAGAGATGACAGAAGGCCTTCGGAAGGTTCGAGACGTTCGCAAAGAAGAAGGTTCGTCCGATACATTGAGATGAGATCCCCATCAGGCAGTGAATCCCAGTCATCAGAGGATGATCAACGAAAAAAAGGGTATGTGTGGGCTCTCAACAACGCCACAGCCACCCAGCACAGTCCAACGCTCCAGCTTCAAGTCAACAACACACTGTTAGAATTCCTCATAGACACAGGGGCAACTGTTAACATAATAAGCGAACAGGCGTATAACTCACTCCCCAGCCCCCCAAAGATCCGGAAGGCGTCAGTGGACATATACCCCTACGGCGCCACGACCCCGCTGCCATGCAAAGGAACAATATCAGCATGGTGCGTGCATAAATCGCATGCCGCAAAAATCACGTTACACATCCTGAAGACGGAAGCCAACAGCTGGTGCATTCTCAGTTTCAAGACTGCCGTCGAGATGGGTTTGGTGCACATCCTGTATCAGCTAAGGGCCCATAAATACTTTGCCAGACCGGATGCCATCGAGCAAACATTCCCCAACCTATTCAAAGGCCTAGGAAAACTAAAGCACCGCAAGGTACAGCTGCACATAAACCCAAAGATACCACCCGTCGCCCAGCACTATAGGGGCATTCCGATAAATATACAACACCAGGTCGAAGAGGAGCTGGACAAACTAATCAAACTCAACGTCATCGAACCGGTCTCAGGACCCACTCCATGGGTGTCCCCCATCGTTCGCGTCCCCAAAAAGTCACCGGATGGATCCATACGCCTTTGTGTCGATATGAGGAGGGCCAATGTGGCCATCGAAAGGGAAAGACACCAGGCGCCCAGAATCACGGACATGATACATCTGCTCCACGGGGCCCAGGTCTTCTCGAAACTGGACCTCACCAAAGGCTATCATCAGATCGAGATTGAGCCCGGATACAGGTACATAACGACATTCGTTACACACCTGGGTTTATTTCAATACAAAAGACTTAGCTTTGGGATATCCTCTGCAGCAGAAATTTTCCAAGAGGAAATACACAGAGTCATCAGGCACGTGCCCAACTGCCTAAATTACTCCGACGACGTCCTCGTATTTGGAAAGACCCAAGAAGAGCACGACACTGCTCTCCACAGAGTGTGCACTGCACTACAAGAGGCAGGACTAACGCTTAACAAAGCCAAATGCGAGTTCGGTAAAGGCTCCCTACGATTTTTTGGCCACATATTCTCCGACAAAGGGATGCGACCAGACCCGGAGAAAGTGGCGGCACTCAACTCAGCCGCACCCCCGACGAACACGACGGAACTTCGTTCCTTCTTAGGAGTGGCCAGCTACTGCTCCAGATACCTAAAGGACTATGCAACCATCAGTAACCCGCTGCGCCTCCTAACGCGCAAGGATCAACCTTACACTTGGTCCACGGACTGTCAGAAGGCATTTGAGGCGATACGGGATGCCATTTCCAAGGCAGAGGACATGGCGTACTATGACGCCAAAAGGCACACCGAGGTGATAGTGGACGCCAGCCCCGTGGGTCTGGGCGCCATACTAACGCAAGTTGACCCGCTGGAACCGGCAAACATATATGTGGTCGCATACGCCAGCAGGAGCCTAACCCCGACAGAACAAGCCTACTCACAAGCGGAAAAGGAGAGCCTGGCGGTGGTGTGGGCATGCAAATATTTTCATCTGTTTCTGTATGGCAAGGAATTCACCATCATCACTGACCACCAGGCACTGATCACTATATATGGAGACCCCAAATCACGGATGCCGCCCAGAATAGCCAGATGGGGCCTACGGCTGCAGGACTACAAATTCGTCATCAAGCACCGGCCTGGAAAAGAAGACAATCCAGCGGATTATCTATCACGACACCCGACCGGCCCAGCCACACCACACCCATCCATCGCTGACGAATATCTCAACTACGTAGTCCATCACCTACAACCACTACCAGTCGGTTGGGCAGACATCATTGCACACTCGGAACAAGATCCGGCTCTACGCATCGTGCGACATTGCATACAACAGGACAGAAGGGCACACATGCGTCAACAGGCACAGCACGAGTCGGAAGAGGTCCGAGCAGACGTCAAACTGATAGACCAGGTCCGGGACGAACTATCCATCGTCGACAATCAAGTAATACTCAAAGGGTGCAAAGTTCTCCTCCCGAAATCGCTACGCACCAGAACGATCCAAGTAGCACACGAAAGTCACCGGGGAGTGGTGGCCACCAAGAGACTACTGAGGGAAAAAGTGTGGTTCCCCAAACTGGACTCGATGGTTGAGGAAATCATAGGGCAATGCACAACGTGCGCACAGGTAGCACCGCCTCCGCACCCAAACCCACTCCACATGTCGCCACTACCGACAAATGTATGGGAAGACCTGGCGGTGGACTTCTTTGGACCCCTAAGAAATGGCACATATGTGCTAGTGCTAATAGATGAACACTCCCGATTCCCGGACGCACAGATCGTGGATAGCACAGCAGCAACCAGCGTTATTCCGGCACTAGACCGCATGCTGTCCACATATGGAATACCCAGGATCATAAAATCTGATAATGGAGCGCCATTCATGAGCACAGACTTCGAAAACTTCGCGAAGTATATGGGCTTCCAGCATCGGAAGATCACTCCGCGATGGCCTCAGGCCAATGGAATGGTCGAGAGGTTCATGGCCAACATCAAGAGAACCCTGCAAATAGCGACCATCCTCCACAAACCTTTTGAACAAGCACTGTATCAGTTTCTCAGGGACTATCGCCACACTCCCCACAGCACCACGGGCGTCTGCCCCGCTGACCTGATGTTCCGCAGGCCAGTACAGACACGACTGCCAGAAGACGCCCGCGCAGCTGAAGCCACGCCTCTGGAACAAGAGGCCAAAAACAAGGATGACACCGCCAAAGCCAAAATGAAGGACGCGGCGGATCACAAAAGAAAGCCACAGGAGTCGAACGTGGAACTGGGAGACCAAGTGTGGCTGCGGCAACCGAAACAGCGCAAGGAGGATGCCACGTTTGCACCGGAACTGCTGACGGTCACGCAAAAGAAAGGTACGATGATTACGGCCCAGAGGACTGACCAGTCCTCCGTCACAAGAAACGTATCGTATTTCAAACCCAAGAGGTGCTACAGGGAGGATACCTTGTATCAAGAAGCTGACAGCGAAGAGGACATTGCACTTGACGGCTATTACGCGGAGGAGAGCGAGTCATCAGAAGGGGAGGACAGGTCATCACCCCAGGGCCTGGACGAACACACCCCGGGCAACAGAGGTCGCCCTCAGAGAAGTCGTTTCAAACCCCACAGACTCATAGAAGAAATGGAGTAAGGTAAAAAGAGACATGTGGTTGTTTAAAAAGGGGGGAGATGTCGGATTGTTAGTTAGGGCTATGTAGCGCGCCCACATCGTTGTGTGGGCAGACCGCCGTTGCGGTCTTAGTTCCCGGCAAGGGAAGTGACGTTGGGCTAGGGAGGGGGCGGGACAGGAAAGGGGCAGTGTAACTTGAAAGGGGAATAAAGAAAGACGCATTGTTCCCCGGCTCCTCCCATGTGACTTATTACGCGGTTCGGGGACCCGCGTAAAACCCCACAGGAATGGACTTCTTTCACAGCACTGAGCCGAAGACGTGTTTCATGAAAACATATTTACAGCTGTGAAATCGTCTTGCAGTAAACTTTGCTCCATTATCAGATACCAGAAAACAGACACGAAGATTCAGTGCCTGCAACCATTTAGCTGACGCACCTCACAGCTCTTGTAAAATATTATTTGCTGTGTTGTTTTTTTCGGATTAACGGGTGCAGTAGGCAGCTGCTTTCTGCACATCACTTCCTGTGTTGACAGTGGAGGAGCATTTTGGAGGCAAGGGCTTAGAGGAGGGTATTTGTCTGGAGCCTGAAAAGACACACAATCTGCATTCACGGCCATGCCCTAGCGCCGGCCAGATTTCGCTGTTAAATGCATTTTTTTTTGGACTAACACTCAGGACAGAGTGAACTGTTTGCACAAGTGTAAGTACAACTGTGAAAATTGAACACTACTAAAGAATGTCGAGGCATGTTGTAGTGCTCTGCAAAGTAATGCATACGGGGGTTTAAACTACCGTTTTCAACAACATTGAATGTTGCATTTCTTTGGCTATAAACTCTCCAATCAATTGTTGATTTCCATAGTTACTGTGTTTTTTATTTTTTACACACAACGTGGGGCCTGATTCACAGAGCATTTTCCTATGGGATGGCTTCATTATAAACTGCTTCTGTGAATCAGGGCTTCAGTGTTTGCTGGTCCAAATGAAGTTGTAATACATTCAGATTCTGATTTGTAATGTCTGTTTGATGGTTAGAACGAGCTATTGGAGTGCACTGAAGCAAAGTTGGATGGAAGTTCCCTGCCTATTTTCTAATGCCTACTTTCTGGTTGCATATAGGGAAGGTAGCAGGAGTAATATTTTCGGGATTGATTTGAACGTGTCTCCAAACAATGAATGATGACGTTTTAGTGCCTGAACCTGGAACAAGGGACCCACATATCAATATTTCTGAAGATGGCATTGAGGTCTGTCCTGCGGGAGGGCAATCACTATGAGTTTTTTGGTGTTGATTATTAAAAAATAAAATCTAGCAGTACTTTGTCAGACTCTAATCATGGCATAGACCCTTTCCATGTATCCTTTGATATTATGTAATAGCAGAATGTTGTATAGTGCTTGGGACGGACGCATGAGGCTGACGATGTAAGAGAGAATGGTGTGATGGGAGCCAGTGGTTCTTACAAAGACATCTAGGGAAATAAAGTAGGCTCTTCAGGTAAGTTGCCAGCAGGTTACTTTATTAACTTTCAATAAGTTTCATCAAGGTGTCTCTTTAAGAACCACTGGGACCCATCACCCAGGCAGGGCCTCTCCAACTGCCTGAGCGCGGCACCTTTACATCAAACATTCTCACAACCATACCACAACATTCTCTCTGACATCATCAGTCTCCCTTCCTTACAAATCTCACCATACCACACTGAAGCACTTCATAACACATCTCCCTTCCTTCCAGATCTCTCCATACCACACTGAAGCACTTCACAGTACATCTCCCTTCCTTCCAGATCTCCCCATACCACACTGAAGCACTTCACAACACATCTCCCTTCCTTCCAGATCTCCCCATACCACACTGAAGCACTTCACAACACATCTCCCTTCCTTCCAGATCTCACCATACCACACTGAAGCATTTCACAACACATCTCCCTTCCTTCCAGATCTCTCCATACCACATTGAAGCACTTCACAACACATCTCCCTTCCTTCCAGATCTCTCCATACCACACTGAAGCACTTCACAACACATCTCCCTTCCTTCCAGATCTCACCATACCACACTGAAGCACTTCACAACACATCTCCCTTCCTTCCAGATCCCTCCATACCACATTGAAGCACTTCACAACACATCTCCCTTCCTTCCAGATCTCACCATACCACACTGAAGCACTTCACAACACATCTCCCTTCCTTCCAGATCTCTCCATACCACACTGAAGCACTTCACAACACATCCCCCTTCCTTCCAGATCTCACCATATCACAGCCAAACACTTCACAACACAGAATAAAAGATAAGGGTCACTGGCCGGTGAAAGGAATGGGCATAGTTTAAGGATGGCTGCCAGGCTGCTGCTTCCAGCAGATGGTGATCTCCTTTGAGACTGTAGTGTGAATGAGAAGGCATTCGACGCAATGCTATGTCTGGGATTCCACGATAATGATGATGAAGGTCAGGCAAGTGGTTAGCAGATTTGGGCATAGTTAATTGAAGGTTAGCCATCCGAACGTCTCTTAATCACCATACAAGTGAAATCCCCACTTGAGAAACCAGAAGGCATCCCACACCACAGTCATTGCTGGCCGCCCACGACATCACTAGTCTGCACTGCCTGCACAATGTCAATGATGCACAAAAGACATAAATCAAAGTGACCTTTAAATGTGCGCTCATAATGAATGAATATTGTATCAGCCTCGTCTGGGAAACACTCCAAGACACAGCACTAAAAGTATCTTTCAGGATAGTTACAAGAGGCTAACTTCCTTGCCTCGCTCGGGCAGGCTCTAATGCAATGTAATGGTGTGAGAAATTCTTCCATCCACATGGTGGGTGTGCGTTCGCCCGGGCTTTTTTGGAAATTTGAAATGAAATTGAATGATGCTAGGTCATCCTCTGGAAAATGTGTGTGGCTAATCTGCACACATTTTCCTATGCTCACTGCATGACATACGCATAGACCTGTGTACTCTTGGTGGACACAACCTAAAGGTGCAGACCCCCCACACTGTCATATTTAGTTGGCATCTAACATGGGGAGTACACAGTGCATCTCCAGAAGGGAGAGGGCCAAAGCTTCCTCCATCCATGTCCAGCCTAATTAACTAACAAAGGTTCCATGGATATTCCATGAACTTTTGTTGAGCCCTGTGTCTGGTGGCAGCATTCACATACTAATCAGAGTTAATCATGCTAGCTGCAGAGGATACGAAATGAGACAGGAAACCCCAACACCCTTTCATATGCACTCTGTCAATCAGAAGCCAGCTCCCGCCTGCAGTATCTAGTGACAGTGAAATGTCATGTCTGGGACTGCATGCTTACAGTGGTCATCCCAGCAGGAGGACCCCATTCAGAAGGTATGAAAAAATGTGGTTTGGTCGAGCAAGAGAGTCATGTCTCCCCACAGCTTCAAAGGGACCTGCAGCTTTAATCAGGAACCATAGAGAGCTCCATTCACCAGAGAGACCCTTTGAACCACAACAGACATGAAGATGGGTGGGACTTAGTATTACATGTTTTCACCCCTTTAACATTTCCGCTGCAAAGCACTCTGGTTTTGACCTCACGTCTACAGCAGATTGTTGGTGGGGACCCAGGATTGGTTCATCAAGGTAGGGTTAGCTTAGCCTGCACCAATCCCTGTGGTCCATTTGGCTTTAAAAGAGGACCAAGCCCCTTCTTTTGGTAGATCATCTGAAGACTTGCAAGGAATAATAAGAAGAACTCGGCATTGGGCCCTGGCTGAAGGCACAGCCTGCCTTACATCTTTCGCCAGTGGAGGAAGGCCAGGACCTCCAAGAGGGATGCAAGATTTCTCCCCTAGACATCTCCCAGGGAACAGAGGGTGATACCGAATCCAGTGAACCCTCCAGCAGCTCCAGAACCGGTACCCAGCCAGCACACAGCATGCCCTGCTAGGCTCTGCAGGAAGCTTCCTAAGTGGGAAGTGCCAGAGAGTCTCTGAACCAAAAACCAAGGACAAGGCAGCTGCCTGTAACACTCTCCTCAGCTTTGGGCCACCTGCCTTAAAGGATGACACTAGCTCAGTGAAGAAAGAAGCTTGGAGAAGTACATCAACAAGCATCTACTGAAGTGCCTTAAAGGACATTTTTGAGCCAATATTGCCCCTCGAACTGCAACCGACTGCACCGCTGATTGTTGTTATACCTCAGTCGGTAAAGCCGACATCAGAATAGACAAAGCCAAATCCCAATCCAAGGAACTCTTTGCCATTTTTCATGAACTGATTGTCCTCTCTTCATCTGCACGGCAAACTGCAAAGGATGAGAAATGGTGCAATGACATCCAACACGCCATGTTGGGAAAAATGAACTTACTCCAAGAAAAAATTAAAACTAATCTCAACAACCTGCCCAAGGCTGCCCCTCCAATGAACACCACCTCCGAACCAAGCACCTCTAACACTCAAGATACTAAGCCCCCACCCTTTACCTTCAGAAATGTAACCATTCCAGAAGTAATATCAATCAAGAAGCACATAAAACCATCACTATGCAAAGGTGAGATCTGTCCAGCAAACATAATCAAAGACTGTGCGGCAGCACTTGCACCCTTCATCACAGCCTTTATTAACGCTTCATTTGCCTCTGGCACAGTACCCTCTTCCCTTAAGGAAGCATGGGTCCGGCCACTGCTAAAAAAAACACACTGGACCCTGACTCCCCTAATAACTACAGGCCCATCACCACTGTGCCATTCCTGTTGAACATTCTTGACAAGGCTGCATATCTGCAGATCCAGTCCCACCTAGAATTGCACAAAATCATGGGAAAAAGGCAATCTGGTTTTCGTCCTCGGCATGGCACTGATTCAGCCCTGCTCGACTTGAAAAACCAACTAATTCAAAACATGGCCAAGGGTAAATCATTGCTTTTTTTCTGCTCCTAGACCAGTTGGCTGCGTTTGACTTTGTTGACCACAAGATCCTAAGGAAACACCTCACAGACTCTGCTCACTTCTCCCGTGAGTCCACCACCTGGATAAACTCCTTCTTAGATGGCCGAGCTGTGAGCGTCTTCTCAGACCAAGCATCAGCATCTCCGTCCCCCATTGGTTGTGGGGTATCACAAGGTTCATGCACCTCACCTATGCTCTACAACCTATTCACCCTACTACTATTCAATGACTTAGAAGAATTTGGCATAATGTTCACCAATTATGCCGATGATACACAAATTCTTCTCCCACTATCGGGTGACTACCAGCAGGACCTCAAAATCCTAGAAAACACTTACACTATCATCCAGGCCTGAATGGCAGCAAACGGCCTCTGTCTCAATGGGGACAAAACAGAAATCTTACTGGTTGGCCCTAAAGAGACCCTAAAAAAACTAGACAGCAACTACTGCAATTTCAAAATAGTCTCCTCTGCAGTAAACAACGTAGGAGTTTACTTAGACTCAACCTTGTCTAAGGATAGACATCTTAGCTACATCTCCTCCTCAGCTGCACTCACAACTAACAATATCAATGGGGTAAAACCCCAGCTCTCTGCCAAGAACTGCCTCAACATTGCCAGGGCTCGGATAGGAGCAAAACTTGACTATTATAATTTCCTCCTACTTGGCACATCCGCCAAAAACACTAACAGATTACAAATTGCACAAAACAATGCGCTTAGAGCAGCCCTCAGTATCCGCAGGAGAGCACACATCTCTCAGGCAAGCCAACAGGCCCACTGGCTCCCAATCAAAGAGCGCATACTGTTCAAGACCCTCACAATCACTCATAAATGCCTTTCACAATCAGCACCTTCCTACCTAGTTGAACGAATACACCAAGCTCAAACACTCAGACCCAAACGAGACAGTTACTCACACTAACTCACAATCCCTGCCTTCAACAGAGCCAAAGCAGGTGGATCCAGTTTCGAAATATTAGCACCAAAATCCTGGAACTCACTACCACTTGAACTAAGATCTGAAACTTCTCTCATGGTCTTCAGAAAGGCTCTCAAAACCAAACTGTTTAAGTAGATCCTACTCGCTTCGCTGTTCCCCTGTAACCTCCGAACATGAGTATTGTATATGCCTAATCGGTATACCAGCACATAAAATCTTTATTAAGTGAATATTCTGTAACAACACCTCGATGCCCGAGGGCAGTTTGTGCGCTTTATAAATGGAAATAAATAAATAAAGTCATCCGAGATGCCTTGACCAGTGCTTCAGAAATGCCGAGCAGCACTGAGACAATTCCTGACCCTGAACCGCCATGTAGGCCAGCCTGCAGCCGTCCATCCAGCCTCGCTCGCCGAACTTGTTGTCGCCTAATACCCACAGCTGTCTCCCATCTTGAACTCTGTCGCTGAAGCTGCAAAGATCCTTGAAACTGACCTGACCCTGTTGAGCACCAAGAACACCTACAATCACAAGGTACATTGTGGCTCTGTCCCCCTGGTACAGGACCCTAGTGACATTTTACGAGCTATTGCTCCTTTTGTGCGGAAACCAAGTATCCTTAAACTATTGCGATTATTTACTATACGGACTACCCTCCTGTCAGTATCCAGAGTGCATCCCTTTTCCTTCTTGGAAACTGTCTGTTCCCTGTATTCCTTTACTCAGTGGGTTGTATTTTGGAGTGTGCTAGAACTGTCTGTTGGAATAATAATAAAGTCGATTTTTTTTTACAATCTTCACTGGACAGACCGTTTTGTTCTTGGATTCTCCATCTGACCCAAGCGAGGTGAGTGCAGCGCACCTGAATTGAAATATATGCTGCCCTCCTGGGCCTGTGTTTTGCAGTGTACTATGGGATACTGTGTATTGTGAATAGTTCTTTGTGTTCTGTCCCTGCCTGCCCGTATCTCCTGCTCCTTCCTGGCCCTTCCTCCCACTTCTGTTCCCTCCTACTCGCCCGCATCCCATTCCGCCCTCCTCCCTGATTGGCTTACTGACACTGGTGTTCTGAGGCTAGTGCGTCGCTGCTCACCCATGCTCACCATTCTCCGTCTGGGCCGAGCGAGGTGATTGCAGCGCACCTGAATTGAAATATTTTCCACCCGCCTACGCTTGTGTTTTGCATTGTACTCGGGGATGCTGTGTATTGTGAATTGTTTGTTTTTTTCTGTCCCTGCCCTCCCATGTCTCCTGCTCCTTCCTGGCCCTTCCTCCCTCTTCTGTTCCCTCCTTCCCACCTGCCTCCCAACCAGCCCTCCCCCTGATTGACCTCCCATCCCTTATCATTGACCCTCCCGGGGCAGCCTCTGCCTGGCAGCCCCACCGCTAAGGGCCCTTAGGCAAAAGGCGGCTCCCTGTTCATGTCTGCAGGTGTCCGCAGGGGACGCCAGTTGCCACACACCACCCGTGTGACATCCCTGCTTACCCCGGTCCAACTACAGGTAGGTTCCACCTGTGGTTTTTAATTTGCACGGTATCTGTACCACATATTACATAGTTAAATCTTGGCCTTTTCCCCTCTTTACAGGATTCTCAATCCTAGGTGGGTTTTTGATTGTTCTTAATCCTGAGTGCTGTCGTCTTGTGCTATTGCTCAACCTCCCTGCCTCTCGCTGTCTCGTCTGCCTTCACCCTGCTTGTTTTCCTTCCTTATTGTTCCCCTCACCCTTCCACCTCACTCCTCTCTCCGCCTACCCTATGGTGCTCTCTGTCTCTCCTATTTTTCTAATTGCTTCTCTATTGACTATCCTGCTATCCTCGCAAAATCTGGTAGGAAGAAGTTTAAAAAGGACAGCCTGGGCTCCAACCCAGGTCTTCCTATCGCTGACACGTATACCAGTGCCTCCTCTAAGGAAACTCTCACCGACATCCTCTTCGTCGTTCTCTCGCCAGACCTATGGACTCTACATATGGTCTCTGTACTCTCTCCTTTCTCGTCTTCTCCCATTAATGGTGGCACCCGGTGGGATGCCCTCCTGGCCTCCTTCCATTCCTCTAAGGTCATCATTAATGTTTATTCAAACGGGACCGTCCTGGTCCAAGCCCCTTAGGCAAACCTTCACCTCTTTGATAGACGCTTCCCGCGCCTCATCAATTTCCTTTCTTCTCCTGCTGTCCCCTCTACCTCCGCTGCCTCCACCCTGGCTTCCTTGCCCTCTCATTGCCTCTCTGATCCCCTCAGGCTCCTCCCACACCTCCCCAGTGCGTACCTGTAATCTGTACCCCTCTGCGGAAGTCCTTGAAGGATGGCAACCTTCACCACATTGCCACATTGCCTTCTCCACTTCTCGCTCAGCTGTCAAACGTTCCTCTGACATCTGCCGCCTTCTGGAAGAACTTGACCTTGATATCCTCGGCCTCACTGAGACATGGTTCACGGCCAGCCCTGTCCAAAGCTTTGATACGCTCCTCCTCGATGGCTACAAGATCCTCTCCGCACCCAGGTCCAACCACTCAAGGAGGTGGTGTAGCCCTTATCTTCCCGAGTGGATTCCTGCCTCTGTCATTCCTACGAAGGCCTACTTCTCCTTTGAATGCCTCGTCTGCAGGCTCTCTCTCTCTCTCCTAGCCATTCCCTTACTGTGGCTACTATCTATCGGCCACCTGTTCAGATTTCCCCCTTCCTCTCTGAGTGGGCGGACCTCTTCTCCTCACTCCTGGCCTCGACCACTCAACTTCTCCTTCTTGGTGATTTCAACATCCACCTGAATGTCTTGTGTCCTCCCTTTGGACTCTTTCATGACCTCTGCGACTCTCTCTCACTCACTATTCTCCCCTCTGGCACGACTCACTCTGCAGGAACACTCTGGATGTTCTGATCTCCTCAGATCTTCCCCTTTCTATTCCTCACACCACTCCTCTTCCTGGAGTGATCGATTTCTCCTTTCCTCCCAGCTCACCCTCTCTACCCCTCAGGCCAAGCCTCTTCCATCACTGCCACCCACCTTCTTGGTCATCCGACCCATGAAGCACGTATCAGTTGAGGCTTTCACCACCACTTTCTCACCCCGCCCTCCCCATTTGGCTGACTCTCACCCTGACACAGCCCTCTCCACGCTCCACTCTGCTATATCTGATACTCTTGATATCCTTGCCCATGCCATGAGGATCCGCCTAAAGCCCAAAGCCAAGTGCATCTCCTGGTACGACTCAGACATCGCCACCCTAAAACACAAGTGCAGGGTGGCCGAGAGGAAATGGTGTGCTTCTTGTACTTCCTCTGACAAACTGGCCTGCCGCCTGCTCCAAAGGCAATACCGGCTCTCAGTCCTCACCAAGAAGAGAGCTCATATCCAAGCCTGCATCTCTGTGGCATCTAACAACTCAGCTGAACTCTAAAATCTGCAATGAACTGGCCAATCCTGCTGCAGTCTCGACCTCTCCTGTCCCTTCCCAGGCCCTCTGCACAGCACTGGCTTCTCACTTCATCTGTAAAACTCAGGGGATCCTGTCCTCACTCTCCTCCTCTCCCCTCCCTCTCGCTACTCCCTGCTTTTCCTCTGGCCCTTCTGCGGCCACCGCGCCTCCCTCTGTCTCTGCCTTTCCCCTGTTCTCCGCCAGCGAGATTTCTAGACAAGTCAGATTCATGAAAGTCACATCAAAACAGGTTCACCCCTGTTCCTCCAAAACCATCAAGGACCACATAGACACCCTGGCTCCTGCCCTGGCTGACTTCTGCAACCACTTCATCACCACTGGAGTCTTCCCATCCCCCCTGAAGCATTCCCTTGTGCACCCTCTTCTTAAGAAAACCTCTGCTGATCCCTCCTGCCCGGCTAACTATCGCCCAATTTCCACCACTCCCTTCCTGGGCAAGCTCCTGGAGAAACTGGCCATCTCCCAGCTTAATCTCCACACTGAATCTGTTGGTTGCCTTCATGACCATCAGTCTGGCTTCAGAGCTGCCAGCAGCACGGAAACTGCTCTCCTGAACATCCCTGAAGACCTGCTCTCCAACCTTGACTCTAACACCCCCTGTGTCCTCATCTTGCTTGATCTCTCTTCTGCATTTGACACTGTCAACCATGCTATCCTGCTTAATTGTCTCTGTGATAACCTTGGTATCACCAGTCAGGCCCTGACGTGGCTGACTTCCTTCCTTGTTGACTGACCCTTCCGGGTCCAACTGGGGTCCTTCCTCTCAGCTATCTGTTTCTATACCTGTGGTGAACTCCCAGGGGTCTAACCCCTCTCCCTGGCTCTTCAACCTCTACCTGGCATTTCTTGCCCACCGCATTGCCGCTTTCTGCCCCAACTTTCAGTGCTATGCGGATGACAGCTAATTTTCAGGCTACCGTCAGCCTCCTCTTCTCATTCCTTCATCTCTGACTGTCTGCTATTCAGGAGTAGTGTGCTGCCAATGACCCCTGCCTTAATGCCAGTAAGACTGAGATTCTTCTCATCAGCACACCCACTCCCTCCTTTCCTGTCACACTCTGGCTGGCCTCCCTTGGCCCTCCTTCTTCTCCCACCTGTGAGGCTAAAAACCTTGGAGTCATCTTCAACTCCACACTCTCCTTCTCTCCTCACATCTCTAACGTCTCCAAGAAGTCACACTACCAACTCCACCTCCTCAGAGGTATTCTTCCTTTCCTCTCCTTCCCCAGAATCTCACTGTCTCCAGAGCTCTGGTTCTCTCTAGCCTAGACTACTGCAACAGCCTCTTTCTAAATGTGCCTGCCTCTACTCATTGCCCTCTGCAACTCATCCAAAACAGGACTGCAAGACTTGTCCTTGGCCTCAAGCCCAGGGATCGTATCTCTCCAGGACTGAAATCTCTGCACTGGCTCCCAGTGGCTGCGAGGATGAAGTTCAAAACCCTTTGCATTGACCACAAGGCCTTCTGGGGCCTGCGGCCCCAATATCTTCAACTATCTCTTCCTAAATATCTCCCTTCTCGAGCTCTTCGCTCATCCTCCTCCAACTGCCTCAGGATCTGTCGCTTTACCAAGCAACGAGTTGGTGGTAGATCTCTTTCTTCGGCTTGGGCCTCCATCTAGAACAGCATCCCCGCCTCCCTGAAACATGAGGAGAACCATCTTCAGTTCCGGAAGCACCTTAAAACCTTCCTCTTTGCTTCTGCTTTTTCTCCCCCTCTCCCCTGCTTAAGTACTACTGATACTGTTACTGTAGGGTTATCTGGCCACCCGTCTGATCTCGGGCCAATGCCCTGCCAGTTGCACGTCTGCACTGCCTCCCTGGCAACCCCTGCACCTGAGGACTGTTTTCTGTATCCCTACAGTCCCCCCACCTGCACTTTGTCTGCACTCACCCTGCACTTGCCACCAGCTGGCCATTCTTTTATTTATCTTGCTATTTATTATCCTCTGTACTGCACTTTCCCTCCCCCTTCCCCCACACTTTCCTTTCCCCCTTCCCCTGCACTTGCTCGATCTGAATGACACCTGGCCTAGTAAGATCGTTGTCTGTCTTCCCTCTGTTCCACCTCCCTTGCCTCCTCACGCCTTGAAATACTTGTGTATAGGCGCGTTATAAATGTCATTTTATATCATATTATATCATATCATATCTGTTACGCTCACCTGGTCTGTGCAGAGGCGTTGGGGCATGGTTGCAGCCCTTCGGGGGTGAGGTCGCTTGGGGCCGACTTCGCCCTCTGTGCTGATGTGGTGACTCCTGCATGGAGAATAGGGGGTTTGAGTATGCCAGCTTGTGCGTCTGATCCCCTTCCAGACCCCTTACCCAAACCGTGGTTCCCGTGGGATGCGCTGTCCCTGGAAAGCTCACCTGTTGATTAGTTTTGGCGAGCACTCCATTCTGCTGCTTCTGGCAGGGGCGCTTGTATTATCTGGACCGAGTTCCTTCACTGGTCCCTTGCACGTGGTAGTCCAGTCCTGCTGCGACTAAGCCACTATACTTCAGGGAAGTGTTCCTGTTTGCCTTTGTCTTTCCTCGTCTTTGTTTGTTGTATTGTAAAGTTTGTTGTCTTGTATTGCTGTCCGTTCCACTTTTGATGTTTGCTCTTTTGCTTTCTTCCCTTGCAGGTGATGTTGCCTGCCCGGCAGAAGCTGCAGAGCATGTGGCGATAGCCGGAGGGAATGATGAACGAAGCTCCAGCGGTACAGTAGGAGGTAAATTGTTAACTAGGGGGTGCACAGGGTTCAAATGTGGCGCGGCCCTAGGATGGATGTTCTAACCTTGTCTTTCTCCTTCATCGCAGGGTCCAAGTTCGTGGGTGCAGAGTGTGGTGCTGCGGCATCGGGATCAAGATCAATGGATGTCAGGAGATGAGTATGCAGATGAAGCGATGAAGCGACAGTTTCCTGGAGGTGAGTATGCAGGAGAACGCCAGGTTTCAAAGGTAAGTAAACTGGTCCAAGCGGCGGTGAGCGTCACGTTGCATACGAGTGCACAGTAATGCGAAGCACCGGCCTTAAGGATGGAGCAGCTTATATAGCTGAGCTTCTGAAGCCACGCCCACCAGGTTCAGCCTGCCTGCCACACCCTGCCACACCTGATGAGTCAGCACATGAAGATTTCTCTGGAATAAAGGCTTTCAGCTCCTGTAAAGATCTTGTAAAATAAAAGCACTGAAATAAAGTAAAAGCACTCCTGCACTTAAATAAAGTGTTCCTGCTCACGTCTCTATATGAGCCTGGCGCCAAAGGCGCCAGGACTGAGTCGAGCTAGAGCCCCTGTGTTTATAGGTCCCAAAGGGACATAAGTGAGTCAATCGACCCATTACCCCCATCACTAGATGGTGTTGTTTTTGTGTTCTAGGGCCTGTGGCCATGACAATATCATATCATATCATATTGGGTAATAACTGTATTTTTGCTGTGTTGCAACTAACCAACAATCCACAAACTTTCAGAGATAAACCTGCCGTTACGTTCACGTTACCAAAATTGGAGAAAGAGGTGTATAATTGTCATGTGTTTACAATCTGTTAGGCTCCCTTCTCGTGTACTAGAGGTGTGGGTCTGATTTATGGTTTAGAAACTGATATTCTTCCCTGGACCACTGTTGCCCCGGAAGTTGATCATCACAAATCGACCAACAAACATGGCATTATGGGAGGGGTTCTCTTCTTCCGATACACACTTTTCTTAAAAGATCACCATACCATGCCCTTAATGTTCAATCTTTCTAATTGTACTCATATGATTGTTTCATTTTCCCTAACACTATATCCCTGTGTTGTAGCAGTCTCTTGTTTCACATATATTTATTTATTTTTATTTATTGAGCATTTGTATTGTTCCTATACATCAAAAAGTGTCTTCAGGTGCCACAAGACACGAAGGGGGAAGGGTGGGGGTGTTAGAGAAAAACAACAATAACGGTCCTACTAGGCCTTGTGACATTCAGATCATGCAAGTGTAGTATCAAGAAGTGCTGAGGGAGAGCGGATATGGGCGAAGGCAAGGGATATGGAGAGGGTAGAGAGGGAGTAGTGCTGGATGGGGGCAAGGCTGAGCAGGTGCTAGAGGATGGCAAGGGTGGCAAGTGCAGGGGAAGTAAAAAGGTGGGAGGGTTTAAGTGCAGGGAGGGTGCAAACAAGCCTCAGAAGGCTAGTCAGGGAAGGGTGCCCATGGGCAAGTGCGGGAAAACTGGTTGGGGGTCCTGAACCAATTACGACTCATGAGGGAGCACAGGCATACCAGTCGCAGCAGCAGGAGGAGCTGGCAGGGGAGGGGGAGTGAGAAGGATGAGGAGAAAATGAAAGTCTTGAGAATCTTCAAGAATTTAAGGAGTTCTGACTCAAGTTGTAGAGGTGCAGGGTGGCCATTCCAGATGGAGGCACCTGCCGAAGAGAGAGATCTACCCCTCTCTCTGCTTGGAAAAATGTCTGATCTGCAGAGAGTTGGTGCTAGAGGACTGCAGGCCTCTAGCAGGGAGGTATTTATGGAGAGAGTTGGGTGTAGCAAGGTCCCTGGCCCCAGAAGGCCTTGTCGATGATGCAAAGGGTCTTGAAATTGATCCTTGCAACCACCGCAATCCAGTGGCGATATTTTAGGGCTGGAGAGGTGTGGTACCTGGGTTTAAGGCCAACGATAAGTCTTTCAGTCCTATTCTGGATTAGTTGAAGTCGAAGGGAGGAGCGAGGTAAGTTAAGGAAGAGGCTGTTGCAGTAATCAAGCCCTGAGAGAACCAGAGCTCTCGAGGCATTGTGTTCTTGAGGGAAGGTGAGGAAAGGTAGAATGCCTCTAAGAAATTGAAGTTGATAGTGGGTTTTCTTGGCAAGGTTCACAATGTGAGGAGAGAAGGAGGGAGAGGAGTCAAAGATGACTTTTTAGCCTCACATGAAGGTAGGCTAGTAGGGCGGCCAGAGTGTATTGGGGAAGGAAGGGACAGGAGTGCCAATGAGAAGGATCCCAGTCTTACTGACCTTAAGACAGACATCATTGGCAGCGCAACATGCCTGAATAGCACTCAGATAGTCGGGAATGAGAGTAGAGGTAGAGGAGGAAAGCTTAAAGGATAGCTTAGTGTCATCAGCGTAACACTGGAAATGAGGCAAGAAGGTGAAGATCAGGGGAGCTAGAGTGACAAGGTCCATTTTCAAATTCCATGGTGAGAGGATTGAGACCTGAGGTATGACACAAGTTGAGAGTGAGGTAGAGGACAGGAAAGAGCCAAGTTGCACTTGGGAGGGCTGATCTGAGAGGAAAGAGGTCAGCCAAGCCAGTGCTGAATCTGTGATACCCATGGTCTCACAGAGCCGTTTTATGAGGATGGAATGGTTGACCATTCCAAAGGCTGAGGAAAGATCGAGGAGGATAAGGGCAGAAGGAGTATTGGAGTCAAGATTTGTGAACAAATCATCACAGATGTTCAGAAGAGCAGTTTCCGGGGGTTTGGCTGCTCGGAAGTCAGATTGGTGGTCATGGAGGCAACCAACAGATTGAGTGCGATGGATTATTTGGGAGATGACCAACTTTTCCAGGTGTTTGCCCAGAAAAGGGGTAGTAGAGATAGAGCAGTAGTTCGCCGGGCAGGAAGTGTCCGAAGATGGATTTTTAAGGATGGGGTGCACAATGTAGTGCTTTACGGGTGGGGGGAAGGTACCAGTGGCAAAAGAGTGGTTACAGAACTCGTCCATGGAGAGAGCGAGAGAGGCAATGTTGTCCTTGATGGTTCTGAAAGAGCAGGGGATCACCTGCTTGGAGGTAACTTTCATAGAGCAGTTCTTCTTTGTGACCTCATCAGGTGATATGAGAGAGAAGGAGGGAAGTAGAGGGAAGGGGAGTAGGATCAGGGGATGACTGCATGCAAGAGGGGGAAGGAGGGAGAAAGAGGAGAGAGAGAACAGGATGTCCTGAGTTTTAGTTATGAAGTGGGAAGCCAGTGCATGCATAGGGCCTGAGAAGGAATAGGGGAAGTGGAGACTGCAGTAGGATTGGCATGTTCCCTGCAGATTTTGAAAAGTTCAACCTTGTTGTTTGTGGCCCCAGAGATGTGGATTGGATATGTGCCCACATCTTGCAGCAGATGGACAGCCTGTATTGCCGTTGGAGCAGGCACCAGGCCAGTATGTCAGAGGATGTGCTAGAAGCCAACCTCTTCTGTTCATCAACTTTGCATTTGCATTTCAGCAAAGCCAGATCGTAATCGTACCAACTGTTGCACTTGGAAGATGGCTTCATGCAGATCCTCATGGCAGGGGCAAGGATGTCAAGTGTGTTGGAGATTGAGAGTTGATTGTTAGAAAGGGCTAAGTCAGTGTGGGAGTGAATAGTAGAAGTGGGGGAGGACTGAAGGAGGCATCAAAAACAGCAACTGATACTCGCTTCATCAGTTGAATGACGGAGAAGGAGATTGGCAGTGTGGGAAGAGCCCTAACAGAGGGGCCCAGGAGCTCAAGGTTGGAGGAGAGGAGAGAGTGGTCCGATTAAGAGAGAGGAGTGGCAAGAGGGTTAGAGAAGGAGATATCCACTCAGATGAGTGCATCCAAGATGTGCCTGGCTGAATGGGCTGGGCTGGAGGGAAGAATGGTGAGGGAGAATTGCAGACATTTCTGAATAGAAGGGTGGCTAAATCAGGAGAATGAAGATGAATATTGAAGTCCACAAGGAGAAGAAGCTTAGAGGTGGAGGTCCAAAGAGAGGAGGCAAGGTCAGCCCACTCTGAGAGGAAGGGGGAGATTGGGCCAAGAGTCCTGAAGATAGTAGCAAGAGTGTAGGAGAGGGTAAGAGAGACACAGAGCTTGCAGACAAGACTTTCAAAGGTGAAGTAGGATTGAGTGGGTTTGACGGCAGCAGGGACCCACTCAGGGAAGACAAGGACCACTCCACCTCTAAAGATCTTTAGAGGTGGGATACAGGGTTGTGGTACACGTGGCAGAGGGGAAGAGGAGAAAAAAGGGGTGGCAGGAGAAGGGAGGAAGCTGATAAGAGACGGGACACATCTGTCAAGAAGGAGGAGATTGGACTGGGAGCCCAGTGACATTCCGCTAGACATAAATGATGCACTTGGATGATAGGAAGTGTGCCAAGAGAATTCCTCATCTGGTTCCACCATTAAAGGGAGAGGAAGAAAAATGGGAAATTATAGCAATCATATGGGGAGTCCAGAGGTCAGGAGAGGGGACAGTGAAGAGGATGTCAGTAATAGTCTGGAAGTAGCATTTACATAGGTATCAGGCATGGGCAAACAAGGGTTGAAGACCAGGAGTGCTTTCTTAAATTGTTTCCTTCCAGACTTCGAGAGAGGGGTAGGAAAGGTGATAGAGTACCAATTTGAATAGATAGGAGAGATAGAGAGCATCATAGTTACAGGGTGGAATAGGGAGCAGATGGAGGGACTGCTCAATGCACAAGAAACACACAAGGTGTCCTAGTAGTAGTACTATGATGAAGAAGCAGGAGAACAGTAAATCAAGGGTGCCGAATGAGCAAGAACAATTCATGTACATGGGGATGCAACCAACAGCAAGGAGAACATCAGAATGATAATCAAGGCAGGGCAAGGAAGCCTATCAATTGGCAGGCAGTATTATACACATGGAGCTTATTCTTTGCGCTCTAATGGATAGGCCTAGTGTTTTACCAAGGCCTGAGGGGTAAGAAGAAAGGGATTGGAAGTTAATATAAAGCAGTCAGAATAAAGGAGACACATTTGAAACACATCTAGATTTGAATTTCAAGACTACAATCAGCAGCATTCAAGTGGAGTCAGTGTAAATAAAAAAGCACAGCTAGATTCAAAAACCTGCATTAGCTATTACAGGGCAGCATCTTAATGGAGCCAACAGGCTGATGGAGCAAAACACAACATTGTAAATGCAGAAATACTGCTGTGGTGCAGCGAATTAGGCAGAGCCAGTGGGTGAATAGGCAAGGCCAGCCTGAAATCATGAAGTCCGTGGCAAGGTACCAACTCAATGGGCAGGTGGGAGGTAGCTTGTATGCAAAGTAAGGAGATGGTAACACAAGGGAAGAGGGATCATGCCTTAGCAAAGAGAGGCTCAAGTTGCAAGTGAGGACCAAATGCGTAGGAGGGGGGGTAGAAGGGAGCCACAAGCAGTCGGTGAAACTTTAGCAGAGATGGGCTCCCTGGAAGATGAGTGGGGGTCATCGTGCAGAGCGGCACACTGAGGCAGGGTGACACGGTGATGCAGGGATTAAGAGTACATGATACACTTCATGGAGGAGGGATTACCATTGGGAAGCTTGGCGCAGGTCACAGGACCCAAGGTAGGTGCGACAGAAACACGAAGAGGCATGTGGAAATCCTAAGCTTATCAGAACTCCAAAGTTGCAGGTTCGTAGATGCTGTGGTAAAGATTTCCAGTCGACAAGGACGCCGGCAGCCCTCCCATGCCCGGGCAGGGCCAGACAGGATTATGCAAGACCCTTTTAGGTGGCCCTTTGAGGGGGCAAGCAATCGCCTGCTGGCTCTGCCTGCGGTATAAACAAGACCCTGCCAATCAGGCAGACACGATGAAGCGAGGATCAGCTGGTTTGGTTTCTGAGCGGGTTCAAATGTGCAGGCTGCACCATTCCATGAGATGAAATCGCGTCCATGTGAAATTAGCCATCCACAGCCTTATATAGGCGGCTCCAGGGTCAGCCTGCTGTATAAACAAGACCCAGCCGATCAGGTGGACCCGATATGGAAGCGAGGATCAGCTGCTTTGGAGACCGAGCAGGGCGGCCATGATGGAAGGCCCTCGCGGGCCTAAAGGTGCAGCGATGCGGGCAGGGAAGGGCAAGAGATGTAATGCCAGTCCGGTGAAAGTAAAGAAGAGGCATATGTACGTGCCATATAAAACTCAATGCATACAAACACCCATTATCTAAAGTAATATCATCTAAGCCCAAGGCCAACCTAGGAAGTGTGTATCCCTCTCACCACTTCCATGCTCTGGTCCAATTTCACTGTTTTTTCCCCCTTGATGCCATTCTTCTGTGTGTGCTGCCCTGCGTGTACCATGCTCCCCACCCCAACAGTAATTCACCTTAATGCCTCTCTCTTTTCCCGCTGTCCCCCCGATTTATTAACAGATATAATGTTTTTTAATCACATTTCTAATCATCTTTAAATGATATCCACTAGCTACCAATGCAGGCTACAGAGAAACTCAACCTAGTTCCTGCTCCCAATGCAGGAGCACATTATTGCAATCTACAGTTATTCAGCAAAGCAGCTCACGCTCGCAGGAGGGTGCAGGTAAAGCTATTCCTTCTGTTTCTACTGGCTGTGGAGACCTGAGTATCCACTCTGGCTTTATGCAAAAGCTTTTCTCAGACACTGTGGGGCTATATTACGCAAAGTGCTGTCCTCTCATAAACACCTAAATTGCCACTCTTTTGCCAAAAACCTTTAGTATTTTGCAACAGTTCAAAGGTCATTGGTGAGGGATAACAGAAATCATAGTCCACAACCTCTGGAGAGATGTAAGTAGCAGAAACTGCGGCCCTGTTTATTTTTTTTTTTTTTTTAAAACATCCCAGGCAAAGCAGTGCTTTCTTTGGCCCTGAAATGCTTGACGAATTTACCATTGATAACAGAGCAGAGGACATGGTGCCTTGACAATGGGGTTGGAGAATGTGACCTGAAGACCAGATGTTGCAGGGGAGGAGGAAATATAAACCAGAGACAAGGACAGGACAGAGGGACATAGGGATGGGATGGTGGATGAAGTGCTGAATTAAGGATGTGGGGGTGAAGGAGAAGTGTTGTAGGGTTGTCCATGAAGGGTAGGGAGAGAAGAAAACAGGGCGATGCAGTAGGGTAGAGTGCTAGGAAACAGGTTCTTCAGCAAGAAGGAGAGCTTTGAGGTTGGGTTTAAACAGCGGTGGAGTTGGAGTTGTGTTTGCTTTGTGCAGGGGGAGGTGGTCTAAAATGTGCACATACTCAACACAGAGGTACACTTTTGAGCTAGAGGGTCGTCAGAGCAGTCCTTGCACAGTAAGGCTCACAGGGCCCTAATGAAAGGCCAAGCAGTCTGGTAAGGCCGTATAGTGAGGCCGCTCACCAGAGAGGCCCTTCAGTGTATATTTAAAGATTTGATTGGGGTCCTTTGCAAGGGACAGACAGTATCCCCCATCAGAGTGGTGGGTGAGACTGTCTTCTATAGTGGCAAGTTGCCCGATCAGGGGCATTAAGCTGCAGAGCGCCACAAGGCTCAATACTCTCCCCCATGATCTTTAATCTATACATGGAGCCATTGGAATCACTTCTCAATGACCTTGGTTACCCACTCCGCCAACACAGAGATGCTTCCTAGTTAACCCAGGACATTCCATGCCCCAGGAACTGCCTTATAAACATGAACCTCCATCCAACAATGATGGAACATGATCTACTCTGTCACCCATCTATGCAGGATACCATTCATGGGTGGCTAAACAACATGGAATCTGGTGGCATCACACCTCACCTGGCCTCGAATGCCAAGTCACTGAGGTTCACTGTGGGCAGCACTATCTCCTTCTCACAACATAGCAACAAAAAGCATCAGCAATGCAAACAGTTTTTTGTTGTTGTTGTTGTTGTAGGCATGAGAAAGGCACTTGCAAGGCACAACCGTAGTGAAACCAATTATGCATTGTTGGTAACAGGTGCACGATGGTGCAAGCACCTGGACATCTAATAGCAGTGCTTGGTAAAAGCTTAAAACTTATGCACAAGCTGAACTTGTTGGATGTGACAATGTTTTTTCTAAGCAGGACTTCTGTAGCTTTGAAAATGCTTGCGTTTAAATGGCAGGACATTTGTATTACACCAGTAGCGTGTTTACAACTCCAATTAAGTCATTGAGTCATTGACTCTCAGAAGACTGAACAAACAGTGGCAGGCACTTCGAGTGCAAAGGTGTGATGGTAATGCTTGATGAAAGCAAGCTCAAAGTGTTCCCATGAGGAGACGTTTTGGGTGGGCAAAGGCACCAATGCGTGGATATGGCCATAGGGAGTAGCATGGTCATGGGCAGGCAATGGGTGGGAACATAACCAAACAACACCTACATACTCTGTCCCTCCTTATCTGTACTCCAATGGGTTCCATGTGTTAATATCGCCATACAAAAATATCGTCCTACAAAAATATCGCCATATTTTTGCAGCAATATTAAGGAATGGAATTTGCGGGGGACACCACCGCAACCCCTGTATAATTTTACAGGGAGCGGGGGACACCCCCGCAACATCTGCTCCCAAAAACCGCAAATATTATCTGCAATAAAAATATCGCCTATGGCCATTCCTGACGACCACATATTCGGCAATATTTTTTTTGGGGATAATATTACGTGATACCCTCCAATGGACTAGTTTTGGCTTGTAGGTGTTACAAGCAACAGCTAATTGTCGAAACTTAAAGCCCCGATCCACCTGCTATCAGTGCGCTATCTTTTGGAAGACAACACCCTTCCTCCCACCTGAGGTGGGGAAAAACACCTCTCATGGGCATTTGGATGACACATCTGGACCCACTTAGGGACTCTCAGGATGTCATTGCATGACTCATAACAGGAAATGTGACCACTTTTCTCTCATCCTAAGAGAGCTGCACTGTCTTCCCGCCACAGCAATAATAATCTTTAAGACTGCCTGTGTGGGGGCGTGGCTTGGAGCCATGCCGGTCGGATACGTCTGTGAGAGCTCCCGGCTGGTGCTACGCATCCAACGGTAATGCCCCGGTGAAAGTGTGAAGTTCTTAGACACAGACAGCGAGTCTGCAGGCTGGAACGATGCAGCAGATGGTGATGGATTATTAACCCCCAAAATGCTGGTAATCAGAGGTTTGATGAGTCTGCAGCGACACGGGGTGCAGTGAACGCCTGGGTCACAAAATGGCGGCCACTCTAGCGGCTCAAATTGGCGCGTAATAGCGACCACCGTCACCGCTGCAGAGTATTGAAACCATGAGCCCAACAACCCGCCGCAGAAGAGGACGCCACCAGCCCCTTTCAGCTGAAGTGAGGACTCCAGTGGCTGTGGGGTCGGGCACCCACCGCGTGAGGTGCCTACAGCCCGCTCCTGGTGCCGGAACGGCTCCTCCAGAGGAGTGACCTAACCGCAGCATCGGGCCAGGCTCTAACTCTGTGCCGAGTTGCACGCACATCTGAGCAATTGTGGGACCTATAGCCCTGACTACGGAGGAATGGAGGGCTGAGGAAGGCTGCCCCAAGAGATGAATGCCCCCACAGACCATCACCAGCCCATACAAGATTCGATGCAAGGGAGCCCCGGACACCTGAAAGAGGGGGCTAGTAGAAAGGACTCTGCGCCGTGCACCAAAACGCCCGCCGAGCAACAGTTCAAGAGGATTGGCATATCCCTATTATAGCGGCTGCAAGCGGGGCCAGAGTTTCGTGCACCACCTCCCCGTGGGCTGGAGGGACCTGAGACTTGGGGAGGCATGGGCAAGAACTATTGCAGCCTGCCCAGGGCCCCGTGGGTGGAGATCCACGGATGGTCTCAATTCGATTATGCCAAGGTCCCCGTCAACTTCTCACCAGGCCAGGAGCACATTCAACCCTGGGGTAGCCCCTGCCAACACATCAGTGGCCCCAACATGTAGCCCCCCCCAGCCTGAAATGTTTGCCGGCTATCCCTACACCTGCAGTTGGCGAGGTGGCCGCTGTCGCACCCCCTGAGCCGCGCCTGGAACCCAACTGCTAGCAGACTTTTTGCCTGCACGGAGCCCCATGGACCTGATCCTCTTCCGCAACAAATCCCAGGTACGAGGCTAGAGACCCTTGGACCCACGAGGGGATCAAGCCTGTGCGACCTGGTGGTCCCTCTGCACCAGCCTCCCCTAGCGGAGGTTGTAGATCATCAGCTAGGTTCCCAGCAACTGAGCACATCAGTGCCTCTACGGAAGGTACGGTGGCACCTGCTACACTCCTGAGCGGACGCTGCGTATTCGCACAGCATGGGGTAGCTCCACATGCCCCCCATGCCAATATACTGGGGCACCTTCAACCGCTAGCACCTGCACAGTCTTGAACCGCATTCCCCAGTCCG
This sequence comes from Ambystoma mexicanum, assembly GCF_040938575.1. Classification (NCBI taxonomy): domain Eukaryota; kingdom Metazoa; phylum Chordata; class Amphibia; order Caudata; family Ambystomatidae; genus Ambystoma; species Ambystoma mexicanum. The sequence continues at coordinate 1,691,104,952 of NC_090932.1, read as the reverse complement.
CCCAGGCTACTTAAGTCGCTGAGGGGCCGGAGGGGCCGAGACGCTCGAGGGGAAGTCTTTAACACCCAGCTTAGTAAGGAGCTACATATCCTGTGGAACGTCGGCACTAACAGACCAAGTCAAGTTCCCACTATTGTGCTGCAGCTACATCCCGGGTGCTGGCGGGGGGGTTCCCCGGAAACTCCCCATCTCCCCCCTGGAACAATTGGACCTAAGCCCTCCGCAAACCAAGGCTCTCTCGCCTCGCCCCCTGGCAAAGAACCCCTAGAACTGATTACTGTCTCCCACCTATGGACAAAGATGCAAGAACCACCTGTAACGCCGTAAAGGGGGTGGGGGGAACACTGCAAGGCTCCGGGAAACCTATTGGCAGCGCAGCCCGAATCGGCCCCTCCCCAAGAAAGTGCCCAATGGCAGACCAAGCAAACTCCTCCAGACCTCAAACACGGTGCAACAACTGCTCCTGCAATGCCGAAGGAGACAAACTAACCTCCCCTTACAGCACGAACCACAGCCCACAATCCTTGGTCTAACCCTCCACTGAGCCAGACCCATTAGCCCACCGAGAGGGTCAGAGTAGCAGCTCCCCGCTCGACCCACAGGGGTCCTAACAAAGTCTTGGTGCCTCACCATGCCACGAACCCCCCAAAAACACATCAGGGGCCCTACCTTCCACCCAGAAAGCGGCCCTTACAGGCACACCGCCAGCAAGCAAGGCAGGCACAGAGATCTAAATTGCACAAACAAGGGCTGAGGTACTAATTACACAGTGTTAGCCCCCAGAGGAAGGTTGAATTTAACACAATGTCAAGAAACCCCAAGCCAGCCAAACAAAAACATATTGCAGCTCTACTAACTATAACCATGGCAGAAAAACCTAAAAGGGGGGAACGAAATGACAATATGGTGCTGACTCAGAGTCCGGCCTCGAGCAGACGTCACAAACAGTCATGAAATCAGATCTCCAAGAACTTCTATCAGCCATCACCAAGGAACATCAAAAGGAGGCCGAGGAGGTGAAAAGCAAGATCTCAGCATTGGACAAGCGTGTGGTGGAAATTGAATCCAGAACGGAAGAAATAGAAACCATGCTCTATAAACAAAACTTTGAAATTGGGTAAGGGGTGGATGGAGTTTCAGCCCTCGAGGCCATATGTGACGCACTTGAAGCAAAACAGTAGGACACAGAAAAAAGATCTAGGCGCAACAACATCTGCCTGAGGGGAATTCCAACATTTATTCCTGATGGGGCTTTGGAGGCCTACGTCAACGACTTGTTCTGCTTTATTAAAACACTCCTGAATGACTCCCTGTTACAGCTCGACAGAGTGCATATAGCAAAATCTAAGCAAAATGCCTCCTGGCCACCAGACGTTCTGGCAAGAGTGCACTTCTACAGGGTCAAAGAAGAAATAATAAGTGAAGCCAGGAACACAGCCCACATACACTTCAGGGATGCCGCAATATCCTTATACCAAGATCTGGCAGCCATTACACTGGCAAAGAGGAAGGCCTTAAAACCGATGACCGAATGGCTCCGCGAGAGAAAGATTGCATACCGCTGGAGCTTTCCTGCAGCCCTAACCTTCCCATGGCAATGTAAGCTCCGGCACATCCTCTCTCCGAGAGAGGTGGAAAGCTTCATGAACCTGGAAGCCGAAGAAAATTAACAAGACAAAGTAAAGCCCAATTTGCAAGGGAGACAGCGGGAATCCCGAAAATCGTGGTCTCGAGTGGAAGGTCGTCGCAGAGTGAGGGGCCCCCTCTCCAAGAACAAGAAAACTAATAACCACTGAGTGGTGTGCCCTGGAATGACGATGCTCGCTGGAGTCACAAATCAATAGAACCTGAACTTCTAGGAAACGATCACAACAATGATAACCCGCACTAGACAAAACTATTGGCCGCACTGGCCAGTTAGAAAGGCCTTACGACACAAACCAAGAGCTACACAGCTAAAGTGGACAATGCCAGTGTAATTAAGCAAGCAAATTAATGACCTCAAATTGCGCGAGCCGAAAGACTGACAAACTTCTACGGAACTAGAAGAGGCATCATGCCTCCAGCCGAGTTGGTAGTGTAGGCCTGGCCAGATGCCCAGTTGGTAGAAGGATGGACCGAAAAATTAGTTTTTTGTTAGGGTGGAGGGGCAGGGGGGATGAAGTGGAGGACAATATAGGGATTTGAGGAAATTTGCGAGGGGGTACATGACGCACAGAGAGACAAGCCACAACACAGGTCACATCGAACAGCAAGGAAGGTACTAAGCACTGCAATCACACTGCACTCAAGTGGCCTCCCAGGATAAGGAACTCACCATGATGACCTGGAACGTACAAGGCCTAAATGCCCTAGACAAGAGAAAATCAGTGGAACACAGGCTCTCCCAACTAGCAGCAGAGATTGTCTGCCTACAAGAAACACACCTTCTAGCAGCTGACGAACAGGGGGTCACCTTCCAGCGGTACCCGAGACGCTACTTCGTCTCATCGGGTACGAAAAAAAGGGGGGTGGCCATAATAATCGGCCGAGACCTGCCACTAACCCAGGTTACAGTCAAAGAGACCCAGAGGGGCGATACCTACTGCTGAAAGGCCTTTTGGTCGAACTAGCCATTACCCAAGCAGCAATCTACTGCCCGAACAGCGCGCAAGACCACTTCCTCCATAATCTCTTGGCAGTCATGGCGGCCTTCTCCAAGGGTGAGCTACTAATAGGAGGCGACTTTAACTTAATCTCGGACCTGAACATGGACAAAACACTTCCTCCCACCAGGGAAGACTTCATCAAAGCTTTAGCCATGGCAGAATTCCTAGGGGAAACTGAGACCATCAATGTATGGAGACTATCTAATGGGTGACCAAAGGATTTCACATTCTTCTCGCAAGCCCACGAAGGGCACTCAAGGATCGACCAGTTAATGACTTCCAATGTACTCATCCCATGTGTAGAGAATATACATATTGGGCACAGAGCTATATCAGGCCACGCCCCAGTCACTATGCAGCTCAGAGTGCAGGGCCTCCCAGAGCCGTCGCAAAAATTCTGGAAGATGGAAGACCAGATCCTAGCATACACGGCCATCAAGGCAGATTCATCAGAAGTGCTCACAAATTATTTTAAGGAAAATACAACTAACGACATGTCACAAGCAGTTCTCTGGGACGCGATTAAACCAGTAATCCGAAGAGTAGCAATCAACTGGACAGAAAGGCACAGACAACAAAATCAGTTGCAGCAAGAGATGCTAGAGCAGCAGGTAGCGGAAATGGAGAACAGCTTTAAGAAACGACAAACCAGAACAACAGGACGGGCACTCAAGAAAGCAAAAGCAGCATTGGAAATGCATCTAGCGGAGCAATCGGCCAGAGCCTTGGCCTACACCAAGCAGTTTTATTACCTAAATAGCAACAAGGCAAATCACCTCCTGGTACACAAACTTAAGAAGCTACAATCAAGGAATAACATCCAATGCCTAGCAGACAGGGAAGGCAACCTATGCCACACAAACATGGAGAAGCGACTAATGACACAACATCACAAGGAAATAATGACAGGCCTCCCAACAGACAAGTCAGCGTGCCTGCAATATTTGGTGACAGCCCCAAAAGCCACAACACACCCTCAACTGGGATCCCTGGAACGCCTGATTACAGCCGAAGAAGTTGGTGATACCATTCGCTCCCTGAAAAACACGGCCCCGGGACACGATGGTCTGACAACCCAGTTCTACAAGAAATGTGTTCATATCATTGTGCCCCAACAAGCAAGTCTGTTCAGTTCATTCCTTTTGACGGGATCCACAACCCGCTCCATGGAGGAATCGCTGACGGTTCTTAACCCGAAACCAGGGAAAGACCGTACACAATGCTCATCATACAGACCCATCACTCTGCTAAACAACGATGCCAAAGTGTTTGCCAAAATCCAAGCAAGCAGATTAGGGCAATTACTCCCAGAAATAATTCATCTGGATCAAACTGGCTTTATCCCAGGCCGCAGCACACAAGACAACATTAGAAGAACCATAAACATAATGGAGTCAGCAAACAGAATGGGGTCGGAGCTAACAGTCCTGTCACTGGATGCGCACAAAGCGTTTGACATGCTAGACTGGGGCTATGTAAGAGAAACGCTGCTGCACTATGGATTCAGCCCAAAATTCGTAAAATGGATGCTACCAACACACCTGCACAAAGCTTAGAATGAATGGGGCCACATCGGGCAGCATTAACATAACGAAGGGCATCGGACAAGGATTCCCCCTATACCCCCTCATATTTGGGCTCTCCATGGAGCCTTTCACCAGTCGAGTCCGCCACAATCCATCAATACACGGCCTAAAAGTCAAAGGAGAACTTTTTAAAGTAGCTCTCTACATCGACGATGTTCTCCTGACGATCACTCACCTGGAATGATCTATGAAGGCCCTATGGCAAGAATTAAACACATTCAGGGATGCCTCGGGATTCATGGTCAACCTCACAAAGTCAACAGCAATGAGCATCAACATGCAAAAAAAAATAAAGAAACCACTAGTAGTCAACTATCCTATTCCATAGGCTAAATCGTAAATCAGCTACCTAGAGGTCCAACTGCCAAGCAAAATGGAAATAATATGCAAAATAAACTTATTCACGGAATTCAGGAACGACTTGGCTCACTGGCAGAAGCAAGAAATAGCATGGTTCGGAAGAATCACAGCACTGAAGATGAATCTGGTCGCGGGACGGCCCTATCACTGCTTGGCGCTCCCAGTGACTATCCAAAAGAAAGACATCCAAAAGTTGCAGGCAGAACTCCTAAATTTCGTCTGGGAAGGAAATAAACCACGAATACTGAGGTGTAACATGCTTAGGGATCCAGCAGTGGTCAGCCTAGGGGTCCCACATGTGACCAGGTACTGCATAGCGGCGCAACTATAGCAAGTCTTTGCATGGAAGCTAAGCACCAATAGGTCCCGATGGCTAAAGCTGGAGAAAGACTGGTGCCAGAAACCAATAGAATCGCTACCGCATATGAAAATACCCAGTGACCTTCCGAATGCAGGTCCTCTACCAGCAACTAGAAACACGGTTATGAGCTGGAATAAGGCAGCCCGCCATTGGAACTGCAGAAGCACCCCAGGACCACTCACCCCCGTCTGGAAGGAAGGAGTCCTGGTAAACATTGCAGACTTCTTCGAGAATGGGGAACTGTTTTACTTCAAAGCCTGTAAAACCAAATTCCAAATCTCGGAAAGGGAGAGGTTCTGATACTCTCAACTCGAACGCTTACAACAAACCCCACCAAGGGGAAAATATCCACCTTATACAAATTGCTTGACAGAACAGACCCAAACAAAAAAGAGGGCTATATGATAAAGTGGGAAAAAGACATAGGTAGAGAAATCAAGGCTGAGGAGTGGGGACGCATATGGGCGTATTTCAAGTGTGCTAAAGATGGTACCGAATGACTGAGATCTTCAATAAATGCAACCCCACGGTCCCTGCACACTACTGGAGAGGATGTCCGGACACGGCATACTATTCCATCGCCTATGGGCATGCCCCAAAGCGACACATTTCTGGGACAAGGTCTTGAAACAAATCAGACTGATTACGGGTCTAATGATCCCATGGGACCCAGACATCATCCTACTGGGGGCGACAAGAGAAGGCCAATTCCCACTGACGGGAAGAATAGCAGACCTGTGCTCGCATCTCTTAACGCCGGTGAAAATATCAATAGCCAGACTGTGGAAAAACCCTGAGTGCCCGGCAGTCCCAATGTGGTGGGCCGAATGCTGGGAGATAGTGGCGGCAGAATAAATCACAGCCCTCCGATTTGGGAATAGGAATACATTTGACCAGACCTGGGCCCCCTTTTTGGATTACACACAGCAATTTCCTGGTGTGGCAAGAAAACCCCCTACTTTACGATGGGCAGAGAAGCTGGACTGAAGATCGGTCCGACAAGCTCAAAACAGATCCAGGACCTCTCAGGGCCAAAGGGGGAACTCATAGACCAAACAAGCCGGGAGGCCCAAGCCCTCCCACAAACTCTTGCCTGTAAAGCAACCCGTCCAACTTACTTGATGTGACCCATCTCGCCGAACTAAACATACTGTGTCAACAGTGGTCCCCCCTTGCTTCCCCTTTGTCCCCTCTATTTCTCCCCCCAAGGACTAGAATTGTTATTTGTCTTGTTATTTATTTTCTCTTGTTATTTTTCTAACTAAGCTCTAAATGCCGTATGTGGTACCTAATTACACCTTGGAAGCTACTGTAAAAAATCAATAAAAAAGTTTTTATTTTTTAAAAAGAAAAAGATTGCCTGTGTCCCCTATAAAGTGACCTCTGCTCCCACAACTGCCTAATTAGTTGCAAAGCTCTGTGGGTCATGGGGGTTGTGATATTCCAGTTGCCACCCCATCACTGGACTGACCATACTTCTGAAGAAGGACACAATAGGAACCGGGTCTTCTCTTTCTGTACCCCTGCCTATTGGAACAACATCTTGGTGGCACTCCGGACCACACCAATACTCTTGCAGTTCAGGAAAGAACTCGAGAACCTCCTCTTTAGTCGATAACTAGGTGATCGTGCTTCCTACCTAGGCTTGTACTATAGACAACTGCAATTACAAATAAAAAAATGCAATGAAATACCAAACATAACACCTCAGTTGAGGAGCCTTGAGGCACACACATACAGGGCACACATGAGCTAATGTTGGGCTGCATTTTATGGAATAGACCCCACATCATTTTGCAGCAACCGCAGGTGCATTGTACATGTACCTGATAGAGAATGGAAATAATAATAATAATAATTTGGCACTTATATAGCGCTACGAACCCCTCAGGGATCTGAGCGCTGCTTATTATTACCCATGGTGTGTGGTGCTCATTTATCGACCTCGGAAGGATGAAAGGCTGAGTTTGGCCCTGTCGGGATTCGAACCTGCGTTAGGAGGCTCTTCACGGACGTCAAAGCGAGCGCTCTGCTGTGCATGTTTCCTGGTATGACTGTGGGGAATTTTCACAAACACATGTTTTTCCTGAAACAATGTTTGACGTATGACAATTGAGTTGTTTTTTTTCGCAAAATGTTTTTTATTATATTATGCAATTGTGTGGTTAGTGATGTCATTTGCTGATATGCAATGGTTTCAGGTTTACATTGCAGCCTTTTCTCCACTCTCATATTAGATTAAGCATATTTGGGGGGATAATTACACCGAGTGGATCTGGTCGTGGGAGATGAATTCTACCTGTTTGCGTGGGAGGGATTGCAGCCATCCAGGTGTCATAGCAGCAGGATGAGGTGGGAGGGATTGCAGCAGTCCAGGTGGCATAGCAGCAGGATGAGATGGGAGGGATTGCAGCAGTCCAGGTGTCATAGCAGCAGGATGAGGAAGGAGGGATTGCAGTAGTCCAGGTGTCATAGCATAGCAGCAGGATGAGGTGGGAGGGATTACAGCCATCCAGGTGTCATGGCAGCAGGATGAGGTGGGAGGGATTGCAGCAGTCCAGGTGGCATAGCAGCAGGATGAGCTGGGAGGGATTGCAACAGTCCAGGTGTCATAGCAGCAGGATGAGGAAGGAGGGATTGCAGCAGTCCGGGTGTCATAGCATAGCAGCAGGATGAGGTGGGAGGGATTACAGCAGTCCAGGTGTCATAGCAGCAGGGTGAGGTGGGAGGGATTGCAGCAGTCCAGGTTTCATAGCAGCAGGATGGGCTAGGAGGGATTGCAGCAGTCCAGATAGCATAGCAGCAGGATGAGGTGGGAGGGATTACAGCAGTCCAGGTGTCATAGCAGCAGGGTGAGGTGGGAGGGATTGCAGCAGTCCAGGTGTCATAGCAGCAGGATGAGGTGGGGGGATTGCAGCATTCCAGGTATCATAGCAGCAGAATGAGGTGGGAGGGATTGCAGCAGTCCAGGTGGCATAGCAGCAGGATGAGGTGGGGGAGGATTGCAGCATTCCAGGTGTCATAGCAGCAGGATGGGCTGGGAGGGATTGCAGCAGTCCAGGTGTCATAGCAGCAGGATGAGGTCGGAGGGATTGCAGCAGTCCAGGTGGCATAGCAGCAGGATGAGCTGGGAGGGATTGCAGCAGTCCAGGTGTCATAGCAGCAGGATGAGGAAGGAGGGATTGCAGCAGTCCAGGTATCATAGCGTAGCAGCAGGATGAGGTGGGAGGGATTACAGCAGTCCAGGCGTCATATCAGCAAGGTGAGGTGGAAGGGATTGCAGCAGTCCAGGTGGCATAGCAGCAGGATGAGCTGGGAGGGATTGCAACAGTCCAGGTGTCATAGCAGCAGGATGAGGAAGGAGGCATTGCAGCAGTCCAGGTGTCATAGCAGCAGGATGAGGTGGGAGGGATTGCAGCAGTCCAGGTGGCATAGCAGCAGGATGAGCTGGGAGGGATTGCAGCAGTCCAGGTGTCATAGCAGCAGGATGAGGAAGGAGGGATTGCAGCAGTCCAGGTGTCATAGCATAGCAGCAGGATGAGGTGGGAGGGATTACAGCCATCCAGGTGTCATAGCAGCAGGATGAGGTGGGAGGGATTGCAGCAGTCCAGGTGGCATAGCAGCAGGATGAGCTGGGAGGGATTGCAACAGTCTAGGTGTCATAGCAGCAGGATGAGGAAGGAGGGTTTGCAGCAGTCCGGGTGTCATAGCATAGCAGCAGGATGAGGTGGGAGGGATTACAGCAGTCCAGGTGTCATAGCAGCAGGATGAGGTGGGAGGGATTGCAGCAGTCCAGGTGTCATAGCAGCAGGATGGGCTAGGAGGGATTGCAGCAGTCCAGATAGCATAGCAGCAGGATGAGGTGGGAGGGATTACAGCAGTCCAGGTGTCATAGCAGCAGGGTGAGGTGGGAGGGATTGCAGCAGTCCAGGTGTCATAGCAGCAGGATGAGGTGGGGGGATTGCAGCATTCCAGGTATCATAGCAGCAGAATGAGGTGGGAGGGATTGCAGCAGTCCAGGTGGCATAGCAGCAGGATGAGGTGGGGGAGGATTGCAGCATTCCAGGTGTCATAGCAGCAGGATGGGCTGGGAGGGATTGCAGCAGTCCAGGTGTTATAGCAGCAGGATGAGGTGGGAGGGATTGCAGCAGTCCAGGTGGCATAGCAGCAGGATGAGCTGGGAGGGATTGCAGCAGTCCAGGTGTCATAGCAGCAGGATGAGGAAGGAGGGATTGCAGCAGTCCAGGTGTCATAGCGTAGCAGCAGGATGAGGTGGGAGGGATTACAGCAGTCCAGGTGTCATATCAGCAAGGTGAGGTGGAAGGGATTGCAGCAGTCCAGGTGGCATAGCAGCAGGGTGAGCTGGGAGGGATTGCAACAGTCCAGGTGTCATAGCAGCAGGATGAGGAAGGAGGGATTGCAGCAGTCCAGGTGTCATAGCATAGCAGCAGGATGAGGTGGGAGGGATTACAGCAGTCCGGGTGTCATAGCAGCAGGGTGAGGTGGGAGGGATTGCAGCAGTCCAGGTGTCATAGCAGCAGGATGGGCTAGGAGGGATTGCAGCAGTCCAGATAGCATAGCAGCAGGATGAGGTGGGAGGGATTACAGCAGTCCAGGTGTCATAGCAGCAGGGTGAGGTGGGAGGGATTGCAGCAGTCCAGGTGTCATAGCAGCAGGATGAGCTGGGAGGGATTGCAGCAGTCCAGATATCATAGCAGCAGGACGAGGTGGGAGGGATTGCAGCAGTCCAGGTGGCATAGCAGCAGGATGAGGTGGGGGGATTGCAGCATTCTAGGTATCATAGCAGCAGGATGAAGTGGGGGGATTGCAGCAGTCCAGGTGTCATACCAGCAGGATGAGCTGGGAGGGATTGCAGCAGTCCAGGTGTAATAGCAGCAGGATGAGCTGGGAGGGATTGCAGCTGTCCAGGTGTCATAGCAGCAGGATGTGGTGGGAGGGATTACAGCAGTCCAGGTGTAATAGCAGCAGGATGAGGTGGGAGGGATTGCAGCAGTCCAGGTGTCATAGCAACAGGATGGGGTGGGAGGGTTTGCAGCATTCCAGGTGTCATAGCAGCAGGATGAGGTAGGAGGGATTGCAGCAGTCCAGGTGTCATAGCAGCATTTTGAGGTGGGAGTGATTGCAGCAGTCCAGGTGGCATAGCAGCAGGATAAGGTCGGGGGGGATTGCAGCAGTCCAGGTGGCATAGCAGCAGGATGAGGTCGGGGGGGATTGCAGCATTTCAGGTGTCATAGCAGCAGGATGGGCTGGGAGGGATTGCAGCAGTCCAGGTAGCATAGCAGCAGGATGAGGTGGGAGGGATTGCAGCAGTCCAGGTGTCATAGCAGCAGGGTGAAGTGGGAGGGATTTGATGAAGTAAAGGTGATGGGAATGCATGGAGGCATTGGACTTGTTTCCTGAAAGTCTGCAAGGCAGGAACATATTTCTGCTGGGAGTGGAGAGTGTTTCAGAGTGTGGGTGCATAGCCAGAGAGGGTTTGATTTCTAGACCTTTGCTTGCTGGCTTTGTGTGTCTACAGTTGGATGACGTTGGGTCTCTGGTTGCTGCACATGTAGCCGGCAAGTCTCTGTGTCAGGAAAGTGGAAATACCTGCCTGACAACAGAGGAACTGCTCTTCTCAAAACACATGTTATGTTATCATTACTATTGGTTATTTGTACACAACTTCATAGTGGTGGTCTCCACTTTCTAAAAGCTACATCTGAAATCAAACCTATATTACTTGACATTGTCCTGTTCCCACGGTGATTGTGTTGCGCCTGAGCTGTCTTCTTGGCCTATTGATAACTAAACTATAGGAGGACTGTTTCCTTTTTGGTGTTGGAAGGGATAGTCTAGGTCAAAGTCATCAAGCAAAACAACATGCATCCCCTTCACATCTCTATTCACCACACCAATTTGATATCTAGTAAACAACACAGATGTGTTTGTTGTAAAAGCATCAAATGTTTCGACTACTAATTTTTATACTGTGTAGTCAAGAAAGCAACAGTGTTATTGGATGCAGATTATAAAGTTTAAGGACATAAATTAGCATAAGGCTATCTCTACATAGATATATACATAAACAGACCACACATCTTAACATATCGCAAAACCCAACATGCACAATTGCCACCATATGGAGATTGTTCTTTGGGAAAGACTGCCAACAGTGCAGGCTATAGAAATAACCCAACATGTTTCAGTCCTCAATCTATGTAGGGATCTTCTTCAGAAATGATTTTATTAATGAGAGAAGATATTGTCTCAGGTCTAAAGAAAAGTAAACAAAACATAGGGTGTATATCAAGGAGAATGAAACTATGATGTGTGAGTAACTAAATGTAATACAGTCTGAGACTCATTAGTTCAATAAAAACGGTTAGATTTATCGTGAGCAGATTCTCTATGTCTTGATTTATAATTATAATCAGACCCCATGCAAATACCGAGTGTGGAATTCGGCAGGTTAATTAGTCCCAACAATGAATATTCAAAGAAAAAAATGAGTCCTTGAGCTAAAAATGTTGCGTATGAGTCTTCTGTCCACTATCACCATAGGTGCTACACACGGCAATTGCTATTGCATCCCAATGTCATTGCTGGATTTATGTATTGTCATGGGTGGCTAATTCACCACCATTCCCACCCACCACCACAGAGTTCAGAGGGCTGGTGGGGGGGTTAACTGTAGGGGCAACATTTTAAGTTCAAGTTGCCATAATTCATCAATGCAGGAGCATGCTTATAGCAATTGTTGGGTTTAGAGTTAATGCATACATAGTGACTAGTCACAACCCACAGTTTGATATGCTGTCCTGGCAGTAATGCAAATGCACCCCATTGAGGTTCCTTGCCCCCCTTAATTTGTACTGTAATCAGACCCGCCATCTTATAGCGATTTTGCGATCCCGCAAAATGCTGCGAAATTGGCCTTTTTGCGCAAAATGCCACAAAAACGGCCGTTTTGTGCAAAAACAGCATCTTTAAAAAAAATTTAAAAAATCAATTTTTTTTAAAGTAATCTGCAAAAATTACTGTTTTAAGAAAAATAATACTCAGGGTTCCAGGTTCTCAACTTTTGTTTTTTACACAAGAAATGAAATGCGCTATCACATCTCATCACTTGCACCCCAAAAAAGTGCAGCCCAATCCACAAGGGACACATGAATGGGCACATTTTATATGCGCGCCCATTCAGATGGCCTTTATCACCTCCTTGAACAAATAAAGTTGTGTTTCTGTCAATTTAAAAGCGCATCCCTCATTTCCAAGCAAGATGCACTTTTAAATGTGTAGAAATTGTAGGCAACCCTACATACATGGGATGTGGGGCTGCCACTTCATGACAGGGTCTTTCCTGACCCTGTCATGCATTTCTTTTATGGTATGAACCGCTGCTGTATCGCTTGCATTTCTGTTCCTCAAACAGGATAAAAATGAATTTTTGGGTCACATTTTACAGCGGCAGGCACCTGGAGGGCCTGTCCCTGTGAAAGGCGCTGGGAGCTTGCAGAACACTGTCGGGAGAGCGATTCTATTCAAAGTACTGCCCATTTTGATGACAAAAATCTATCGAATGTTCCAATTTGACCTATTTCGTCCACTACTATTCAATCGATTTTTATAAATACTGAACATGTGTTGCGGGGGTGTCACCCGCTCCCCATGTTCAGTATTTTTGGTCTAGGGTAGTTGCAGTTGTTTTTCTTCAAAATTGGAGGTGGGGACAGAAAAAAAGAAAATAACAAAAAAGGGACCCTGCGGAGTCGGATCCGACCCACGTTAGAGGGACGGATCTGGCACCGCAGGGTTGCAGGGGAAGCGGCAGCGACCAAGCAGTTAAGTAGGGGAGGGTGTGGGGTGGTGGTGAAAGGTACATTTTGGCTTGTTTGGCAGAAGTGCAAATCAATTTGCAGCAAAATTGACTACGGTCAATTCCGCCGCAAATAATGACATTTCGGTCAAACAACCCAGAACACCATTCAAGGCAGCTGGCCAGCGCACAATTTGCACTACAGCTCAAGCCTGTGGAAATGCGCCGGTCACCTTTGAGAATAAGGTGACCTGCTCATTTCCAAAAATGGGTTGTCTAAAAATAGCATATCCTCCGTTCTTTTTTTAAATGCCCCATTATTTGAGGAACTGGGTCAAGAGAGAGGGAGTGATGGGTGAGATATGAAGTGATAGGCAAGAAAGCAGAGGGAGAGCAGTGGGTCAGAGGAGGAAGCGCTGCACAAGAGAGCAGAGGAATCAGTGATGCGGTGGTCCAGAAATCTGAGAGCGAGCAGAGGTACAGAAAGTAGAGGGAGCATGTGGTCAGTGAGCCAGAACGCAGAGAGGAAGCACTTGGCCGGAAAGAGGCAGTGAGCTGCAGATTGGGAAAAAGGATGAGGGAAGAGTGCGATAGAATGGGAGAAGGATGCAAGATGCAGAAGCAGCACAACATAATGAAGGACTATATATTGCAGGAGGAATTGTAGAGTGTAAGGTGTGAGTTGGGAGTATGATTTGGAGTGTGGCAAGGGCTGGGCAGTGCAAATTGTGACTTGACAGTGTGACATAGCACGTGAGTATTTGTATGACAGAGTGAGAGGTTAAGGAATGCAAGTTGTGATGGAGAGTTGGTGAGATGTGTGTTGGTGAGAGAGGTGTGTGGGTGTTTGGGGGATTGGAGAACATAGAAGGGGAATATTTTCAGCATTACAATTGATAATGATCAATTCAGTTAATACTATTAAATAGGCATGAACATTAAACCAGAAATGTAGCCAAATCAAACACTGTTCTGCCAAGCCAGGGACATCTGGGACTCTTCCTATTAAATGAATACAAAAGATACATAATAATGATACCCTGGCTCTCTTGTAGCCTTGCACTATGCCTACTTCCTGCAATGTGGCAATCTTACACCCTCCAGTTAATACAAAATGTCCCTAAAAAATGCTGCAATAAATAAAGGTTTGTGCTGCAAAATTTGCCATTTCATGCCGCAAAATTTGCCATTTCATGCCGCAAAATCCTGGAAGGTCTGCTGTAATCAGAACAACAACAAGTGACTTTTCCATGGCAACTTTAGCAGTCCACGATAAGGGCAATAGTGCTATTTCCTCATATCCCACACTTGTATTAAGTGGTGATTCTGTGATTTCACCAAAGTCTTCAATGTTGGTTCTTGACCCCACTGTTTCCTATGTGTTCTCATTCGCAAAGGTGCAATTGTGTGTGGATGTTAGAATTTGAAGAACTAAGTTAATACCTGGTTGTATAAACGTGACACTCTTTTAACAAATACAGACTTCTAGAGAACAGTCATAGATACCAAAGGAGCCTGATTGTATTGGGTTTGGATAAGAAACGAGTCACTCAGTTGTTGGCTCAGAGATTGTTTTGTGTGTAATTTAGACTGGACTCTCAAGAACAAATGAGAAATCTCTTCACTTCTTGTTTAGGGTGATTTATTCAATTAACAAAAGGGGGAACACCGGGACACACCTGTATACTAAATAAAGGTGCTGTGATGCTGGAAATGCATCGGAGGGACAGGGCCTCTGTATCCTTGTCCTTTACTGCTTTGTATTGTGTGTTCTGTCGTGTTTTCCATGCAGGAGTTCATGTGGGACTCCTGGCGGTGCAGCTCTCTCTTTTGCTTTGGTGAACTGACCCATGGGATACCCTTATGGCACCCATGGGTAGGGGTACAACCCTGTGCCCCTAGTGTATGTTTTTGGGCACCTGTGCGTGACCCACAGAGCAGGGTACGGGCTGGTGGCAGCTCCGTGCTGAAATGACTGGTGCCCTGAGCGTCCTCCATTTTGGGATGCCCAGGCCCTGTCATTGGAATTGGTAGATTCCTGATGGAGACAAAATGGCCCTCATGGCCTCTTGCCTTCCATTACCTATTACCCTGATCTTCCCTAAATCCCGGGAAGCCCTGCCTCTGTCCCTTCCCCCTGCCTGGCTGTTGGGTGGAAGTTCCATATATGGTAGTGTGGGGAAGTGCCGACCAGACTGGCTGGAGCCTTCTCAACGACTGTATGTTTTGGGTACGCCTGTGGGTGGGACCTGGGTGAATGGAGTGTGTGACGAATATACATTCTATGTTGTGACTGTCTAGTATCTGGTGTTTGACACAATGGTTGTAACGCTCACCTGATTCCCGTAGAGGCGCCGGTCTTGACTGGGCGTATACCGTGTCTTCAAAGGTGATGTGTAACACACGGCTGGCTCTTTGGGCTGGACCTCTGTGCACTGTATGTCTGACTCGAAGGGTAAGATGTCTGCAGATAGAAAATATGGGATTAATGAACTGGGTTATTGAATGTCTCTCTCTTCTTCCCTTTCTCTTCTCCTGTAGAACCCCAAAGGTTAACGCTCTCACCTTAGGTAAGTGAACGCCCTGCTCTCCATCTGCCTCGGGGCAGGGTGCTGTAACCAGTTTCTTCACTGGATAAGGGGAGCAGGCCTCTTGACTTCAGAGGACTGCTGTCCGTCGTTTACTGCACGAACGGTAAGTTTCGAGTAATTCTAATGTCTTTAAAAGTCTTTAGTAATGATGTCTCTTGTTTTTGCAGGGTTCCAGCGATGGCGGATGACGGGCTGAAGTATATGATTTATGTATTTTTGCTCCCACTGCTGTAACTATGTATTCAATCATGCCAACATCTATTAGACTGTAACAACTTGCATTTCAGGCATTGTCTCATCCATCGCATCTGAGTTACATTGTGGTCACGTATTGCCATCACAACCACCAATGCAATGCAATGAACATGCCTAAATATGCCTCATGCATCAAAACGGCGTACCTATATTCAAATGTCACACTATAACCAACCCTCACAACCTCGAACACTTTTCACCGCCATCAAAATCACATCGCCCCTCCCTTCCCCCAGTGGGGTGTTTGCTTATTACTTCAAATGTACACTTTACCTTGTATACTCACCAAAGCCATGAAAAAGACCCATGTTGGGTTGAAACACGTGGTGGCTTAAGTGTGTTAATTAATCACACTAAACATGAAGTGGCGAGATTTCTCAATTTTTCCTAAAAGTCCATCCTAAATGACACAGTCAACAACAAGATCTCTGAGTCATCGCCCAGGTGACTCGGTTCTTACCCAAACCCACTCTAAACCTGGCCAAGACGCAATAGCACTGTCTTTTAAGAGCCCCTCGCCAGCAGAAGGTCTACTAACTCATCGCAATGATCAGCACAGTGGTCTGCACCTTCTAGGGCCTGATTGCAGCTTTATTGTCTCCATAATAACCAGACAGTACGAGAATACTAATTGATGCGACCCTAGAATAGCCATACAAAGTTTTGCTAGTGTATTTTATAGTTTTAGCTCTAAACTAAAACTACAACTGTGTGATAAGTTTAGCTGCTTGTACTCGTGTTTCACGTGGAGTTGCAGATTTCTGATATAAAGACGAACATTTGAAATTCTAGAAGAAAGCATACTTTTTTGTGGTTAGATGATCAGGTCTGAAGATAAGCTCGCCAGAGGCCTTTGCCATTAGAGGGTGCAGTCCTGTGTAGGGCCTCACATGACCTACACAAGGGAATAGAAGGCAACTGGCTGATGGGTGCCACCAGACTCGGAGATGCAAGGACAGGACATTATTATACAGTGAGATAAAATGATCTGCCCAAAATCACAAGTCCACAGTCCCCAATGTGGCGACCCGTAACCTCTTCTGATTACTGATCAATGTTCTTCATTGGGGGTCGTGGAGGTATTCCCATGCTGGTCCCTGATGCCCAATTTCTATAACCCTGAGCCGGGGGCACAGCGCACTAGACCTGCAACATAATGATGCTGTGCCCGTTTCCATAACCCTGAGCCGGGGGCACCGGGCACTAGACCTGCAACACAATGATGCTGTGCCCGTTTCCATAACCCTGAGCCGGGGGCACCGGGCACTAGACCTGCAACACAATGATGCTGTGCCCGTTTCCATAACATGAGCCGGGGGCCCCGGGCACTAGACCTGCAACACAATGATGCTGTGCCCGTTTCCATAACCCTGAACCGGGGGAACAGCGCACTAGACCTGCAACATAATGATGCTCTGCCCGTTTCCATAACCCTGAGCCAGGGGCACCGGGCACTAGACCTGCAACACAATGATGCTGTGCCCGTTTCCATAACCCTGAGCCGGGGGCACCGGGCACTAGACCTGCAACACAATGATGCTGTGCCCGTTTCCATAACCCTGAACCGGGGGCACAGCGAACTAGACCTGCAACACAATGATGCTGTGCCCGTTTCCATAACCCTGAGCCGGGGGCACCGGGCACTAGACCTGCAACACAATGATGCTGTGCCCGTTTCCATAACCCTGAGCCGGGGGCGCCGGGCACTAGACCTGCAACACAATGATGCTGTGCCCGTTTCCATAACCCTGAGCCGGGGGCGCCGGCCACTAGACCTGCAACACAATGATGCTGTGCCCGTTTCCATAACCCTGAGCCGGGGGCGCCGGGCACTAGACCTGCAACACAATGAAGCTGTGCCCGTTTCCATAACCCTGAGCCGAGGGCGCCGGGCACTAGACCTGCAACACAACGATGCTGTGCCCGTTTCCATAACCCTGAGCCGGGGGCACCGGGCACTAGACCTGCAACATAACGATGCTGTGCCCGTTTCCATAACCCTGAGCCGGGGGCACCGGGCACTAGACCTGCAACACAACGATGCTGTGCCCGTTTCCATAACCCTGAGCCGGGGGCACCGGGCACTAGACCTGCAACACAACGATGCTGTGCCCGTTTCCATAACCCTGAGCCGGGGGCACCGGGCACTAGACCTGCAACACAACGATGCTGTGCCCGTTTCCATAACCCTGAGCCGGGGGCACCGGGCACTAGACCAGCAACACAACGATGCTGTGCCCGTTTCCATAACCCTGAGCCGGGGGCACCGGGAACTAGACCTGCAACACAATGATGCTGTGCCCGTTTCCATAACCCTGAGCCGGGGGCACCGGGCACTAGACCTGCAACACTATGATGCTGTGCCCGTTTCCATAACCCAGAGCCGGGGGCACCGGGCACTAGACCTGCAACACTATGATGCTGTGCCCGTTTCCATAACCCAGAGCCGGGGGCACCGGGCACTAGACCTGCAACACAATGATGCTGTGCCCGTTTCCATAACCCTGAGCCGGGGGCACCGGGCACTAGACCTGCAACACAATGATGCTGGGCCCGTTTCCATAACCCTGACCCGGGGGCACCGGGCACTAGACCTGCAACACTATGATGCTGTGCCCGTTTCCATAACCCTGAGCCGGGGGCACCGGGCACTAGACCTGCAACATTATGATGCTGTGCCCGTTTCCATAACCCTGAGCCGGGGGCACCGGGCACTAGACCTGCAACACAATGATGCTGTGCCCGTTTGCATAACCCTGAACCGGGGGCACCGGGCACTAGACCAGCTCACAATGATGCTGTGCCCGTTTCCATAACCCTGAGCCGGGGGCACCGGGCACTAGACCTGCAACACAATGATGCTGTGCCCGTTTCCATAACCCTGAGCCGGGGGCACCGGGCACTAGACCTGCAACATTATGATGCTGTGCCCGTTTCCATAACCCTGAGCCGGTGGCACCGGGCACTAGACCTGCAACATTATGATGCTGTGCCCGTTTCCATAACCCTGAGCCGGGGGCACCGGGCCCTAGACCTGCAACATTATGATGCTGTGCCCGTTTCCATAACCCTGAGCCGGGGGCACCGGGCACTAGACCTGCAACACAATGATGCTGTGCCCGTTTCCATAACCCTGAGCCGGGGGCACCGGGCACTAGACCTGCATCACAATGATGCTGTGCCCGTTTCCATAACCCTGAGCCGGGGGCACCGGGCACTAGACCAGCAACACAATGATGCTGTGCCCGTTTCCATAACCCTGAGCCGGGGGCACCGGGCACTAGACCTGCAACACTATGATGCTGTGCCCGTTTCCATAACCCTGAGCCGGAGGCACCGGGCACTAGACCTGCAACACAATGATGCTGTGCCCGTTTCCATAACCCTGAGCCCGGGACACCGGGCACTAGACCTGCAACACAATGATGCTGTGCCCGTTTCCATAACCCTGAGCCGGGGGCACCGGGCACTAGACCTGCAACACAATGATGCTGTGCCCGTTTCCATAACCCTGAGCCGGGGGCACCGGGCACTAGACCTGCAACATTATGATGCTGTGCCCGTTTCCATAATAATCGCTTAATGGTGCGTGTAGGTATCGTGTGTAGCACACTTTGTGTTGGTATCCTTTGTAGCACGGTTAGGGTCGGTATCTTGTGCAGCACAGGTTGTGTAGGTGTCATGTGTAGCACAGTTTGTGTTGGTATCCTTTGTAGCACGATTTCTGTCGGTATCTTGTGTAGCACAGTTTGTCTTGTATCCTTTGTAGCACGGTTTGTGTCGGTATCTTGTGCAGCACAGTTTGTGTTGGTATCCTTTGTAGCAGTTTGTGTCGGTATCTTGTGTAGCACAGTCTGTGTTGGTATCGCCACTCTTTAGATACTCAGAGTACTTAACCTCAGAGGGAGAGAAGGTCGAGGCTGCCTTGCTGGGGTGTGGCACTGCGATTTGACATGTGAGCTCTGCAGCAAGTGCTTAACACTGAGCTACACTGAGCATGCACACTTGCCTAGCTACTGTAGCACACACAACACACTCAGCTAGACCACGTTGGCCTTGACAGAGTCGATAATGCACGATTGCTATAGAGTCAGACGCCACAACACCTGGGTAGGCACAGCCGGTCTGTAGTCCACATCACAATGTTTATCAACACAGACATCACATGTTATGTTATGTTATTTTGCACTTATATAGCGCCTTATATACCATTGGTATGGTCTGAAGGCGCTGGTATGTTGAACGCCCTTGGGAACCGAAGTTCTGGTCAGTGGAGGGAGTAGGGCGAGTCCAACGGTGCGTGTGCGCATCCGGTATGTGTGCAGCTGGTGCGGAATTCCTGTGGTAGCTGCTTCCTAGCGGTAGGTGTGGTGGCTGAGAGATCAGGAGTATGTGTTCGATCTGGCCGGAATTATCCAGACCGAGAGTGGCCGCATTAGGCCTGAGGAGAACGCCTGGCTGGGGGTGCGAGACCAGCAATGTTTACTTAGAGTGATGGGGAGTGAGCGGCAAATGATGATGTGAGAACTGTTATACCGAATGGTGTCATAGTATCTCTGTGCTCTAGTTGAGTGGTGGTGTAAGGAGAGAGTAAGCGTGGGGTGTGATATGAGGTATGCTCTTTCAAAGGATCCATGTATTCCAAGGCATAATACGAGCGTCATGCAATTCTGCAATTTGTCTGCCCTCCACACTCTTCCGCCCTCCGCACTCATCCGTTCTTCGCACTCATCCGCTCCCCATACACATTCACCCTCTATACTCATCTGTTCTCCACATTCATCAGCCCTCCACATTCATCGGACCTCTACACTCATTGGACGTACACACTCATCCGCCAACTGCGTTAACCCTCCACACTCGTCCGCTATACTCACTCATCCAATTTCCAGAGTCATCCGCTGAGCAAAGAACACACGTGCAGCTTTCAGAACGTCCAGACACCTTCCGTAGAATACACGTTTTGATAATCCCCCCAGGATCATGTATACAAGCCCCACTCTGCTACACCCCCCCTACTCTCTTGCGGTGTCTACTCCCAATTGCTCTTCTCTCTTGCTTTTCCCAATAACTCTCTGTCTCTCTCTCTCTCTCTCTCTCCTCCCTTCTCTCGGTGTCCTCTCTCTCAATCTCTTGCGCTCTCTCTTCTCTGTCCATCACTCTTTCTGTATCTCCCTCTCCTTGTTGTCTCTTTCCCTCTCTCTTTCTCGCTCTCTCTCTCACTCTGGCCTCTCGTTCTCTTCTCTTCCTCTATTTCCTCTTTCTCTCTTTTCTCTCTCCCTCTCTCTTCTCCCTTCTCTTTCTTTTCTCTTTCACTTCTCTCTCTCCCTTACTCTTGTTGTCTCTGTCTCTTTCAGTATCTCCCTTGCATCTCTCTTTCCCTCTCTCTCTCATTCTTTCCCCCTATCTCTCTCTACCCCTCTCTCTCTCTCCTTCGCTGCCCATCGCAGAGCACAGCATGGAACTTGCGTGGCGCTTTGCTGATGCTCCCTTCCTGAAGCCCACCTTCCATCTCAGGTCAATACAATGCGAGGCCTTGAGGCGGGTGGCAGCACAGTATGCCATTATGGCGCCTGGATGCTCATGTGCGACAAAGCGCCCTAGGATTGGCCTCTGCTCATGTCCAGTGTTTGATCGCTGGCGGGTGTGGCAGTGTGTGTTTGCAGCCAAGTGTGAACACAGATGCACGCACAGCCAGTCCCAGATAAGCCGCCTGAGC